>NW_020449185.1:769980-771650 GCF_003343035.1 Apteryx rowi | reverse complement strand
CCCCCCGTGTGGGAAGCGGGGTCTGACAAACGGGCACCAAACGCGCGGGGACGCCGCGGCGCCCGCCCCCGATTCAGCGCTGATGAACTTTTTGCCATTAGCAACGCGTGGGAAGTGATTTGTCTAATCCAAAACCGCAAACAGGAAGCATCGATTCGTTTCATTTGTCACTAACACCAAGTGCCCATATAAATAACAGCCAATATATTTCGCTGCTCCGGCGGAATTCTGCAAGGCAAAACACTGGGAGCGTTTTCAAAAAATATGGAGGGGAATCTGATAATATTATTATTATCGCTTCCACTAATAATAATATTCTCAWACAAACACATCAACCTTAAAGATAAATCGATGCCATTCTTCCAAAATCGGCACAGAGAGTTGGTTGGCTCTAAAGTCTTGCTGCACCAGGCAAAACTTATTTCTCTTGCGATGGGTGGAGATCTCATTTCGCTTTGTTGTCTGTTATTTTAATGTTGTTTGTCGCTGCATCTTTCTCACTCTCTCTTTGCGCTCTCGCTCTCTCTCTTCTCAGGGCTGTTGAGTCGCAGGAAGCAGAGAGTGTGAAAGGGCCRGGAGAGAGGGAGAGGGAGAGAGAGAATTGCTCTGAGCTACTATGGAGTGGAATTCAGTTCCCTGGGGAGTTAGCAGACAGTTTGTGGAGATGTTACTCCAGAGTTTCAGACTATGATAAATATGATAATTTGTATAAAATTTGAATGGGTTCTTGTTTTCAGGGAGAATGCCTCCGATGATGAATGTTCATGATTTTCAGATAGATGGCTGATAAAAAGTGTATTGAATTGTTGAAAGCGATTTTAATTTTAATTCTCTACCTGCAGATGTCTGATAATAATAATGTCTCCTAATAAAATAGGAAGGTGTCAGTTTAAGCAGCAGTATTTCGCTTCACTTCATCCTTCCCATCCCCAGACTGTGGCAACATTAACCTCTTCTTATAAAAAGGCACATAAAATTATTATAATTACAGAGTTATTAATTTTAAAAAGAGGGTTAGTAGGATTTTTTATTATTATTAATAGAGCTCGCAGAGTACCCCTGCAAGTAAATCCCCGTGTGAAATGATGGATCCGATTGCTAATTCTATTATTAGATATTGCCTAGGAATTGCCTTTCGGGTTTTTAATTAGAGTAATTGAAACTAGAAGAGGCGGGGCTAATTATTTTTATTTTCTCCCTTTGTTATTATTTAAAAGTCATTGATAATGCTCCCTGCATTCGGATCTCGGCTTCAGAAGGAGACTTACAACAAAGCAACAAAGGGAAAATAGACAGATCCCCGGGTCTGCAGGTTGAAACTCCCAAGCCAGCAGTGTGTGAGTATTAGGTTAATTGGGTTTTGTGGGCTTGGAGGATCTCATAGGAGACCATCCTCTGCCCAGCTCCTACTGCCTCTGATCCGGGCTGATATTTCATGTCAAAACCAACAACAACAACAACAACAACAACTCTGGTAACATGAAATCAGTGACCTGGCAGTTACACTCTAATTAGCGCCTCCTGCGAAGCAGCCCAAAGCCAGCCCAGGAAAATCTCTCGCACACTCACACACGCGCACACGCGGGGAGCGGGAGGACACCAGGCAGCGGGGCGCAGGCACGCCGGGGCCGCTCCAGCCCCCCGCGGGACCCGGCCGAGCCCCAGCCCCG
>NW_020449185.1:766692-769800 GCF_003343035.1 Apteryx rowi | reverse complement strand
AGGAGCAGTCTGGCCCCGGCCCCGGCGCCGGCGAGGCCGGAATCTGGTGCCCCGGCTCACTCCAAGCCGGGCGACTCGGGGAGCGAAGGAAGCTGGATAAATGACTCGGTAACGCAGATGAGTGCGGAGGGTGCAGGCTGCCTAGCAGAGAAGTGTGATTTTATAAACAACAGCATCATCTGGCAAAAGGGTGAAGAACTGTGCAGAGCTTACAGCTTTTCTAAAACATCACGCTAATATTTTATACGTGCACAAAAGGAGAAAGAAGGAGATATACACATGACAGATGTGCATAAACATAGACTATACAACCACGCAGGGGCATTCACTTTCAAACCTCTGTACAGGTGCATCTCTCCACATATTAAATGTTCCCTAGCTGTCTCCAAAAGAAATGGTTATAGGCAATAATATATATATAAATTAAAATCTATTCATTTTGATATASAGATTTGGTTTTATAATATACATTTCCTATATACTTCCACGTATTCCTCTCCACAGACGCAGTTATTTCGTGTATGCACGTGTACTTGTGAATATAACATATATACTTATAGTTATGCAGGGAATCAGAGAACTGGCAATACACCCAGCAGTAAGAGAACTCGTTAGATACATAGTTGTATAAAGAATCGTGTACAGTTACATTAAGTCCCATTAAGAGGGTGCATGTCGGTCTGCGTGGTTTTGCACACGAAATTACAAGTTCCTGACTACAGAGCAGGAGGAAATTACCAGAAGCTGAGGTGGTCTGGTCCCCCTGTCTGCTGCCTACGRCCTCCTTCCCACCAGGGTGCTGAGGGATTTAGAAAGCTGGAGATAGGGAAAAGACATTTATTCAGGGCAATTAGAAAGCAGGTACCGCTTCAAAAATGGATTTATTAAGGGGGAAAGGAGTTGAAATTATTGTTAAAAAATTGCACATAAACGATTCTAACAAAGTAGGGAAGCAGAAGCAGCTTGGCGTGTAAGGTATCATATTGGAACCGCTTCTGCTTTAGACCTCGGGATTAATCAAAGAAATCGGTGCAGTTGATGAGGAGTTATTCAGCAGCTGAGCTCTGGAAAACTGCATCCCTGCTTTCTTTATACATTTTATTATTTTCAATTGGGTTGAAAAATTAGGARTGTTTAGAGAAAAGAAATACACATTTCTTCTTCCAGCGGGCTGGAAAGCTTTGATTTTATTTTCCTTCTTCTTTTCTTTCCTTCCCTTTCTATTTTTTCTTCTTCTCAAGTTTGTGGTGGGGGCCGAAGGGAAGGCTGCATTTGAGAAAGTGAGAAATTGAGCCGCTTTTTTTCTGAGGTGACTCTTCGTCTTCGCCCCTCCCTCAACATTTATTACCGCGGCTCTCCTTGATGAAGCCAGCCCTGGAAGGCAGCAGCCGAGGCTTTTTGCCCCCTCGATGGCAGCGAGGGAAAAGTGACAGACTTGGGCTCTTCGTGTCGGTTGTCTTTCATTGTGTCTTTAAACGTCCCCCTCGCAGGGCTTGCGGAAAGCCTCTTTGTCCGCTTGCGAGTGGCCGTGGCGGGGGCGGGTGTCCCTCCTTCACGTGGGACTCGCCGGTTACAAAACTTTATTATGAAACTTGCCAAAAGAGAAAACTCCCGGCACTCAGCGAACAGATTGCAGCTGTCAGAGATGCCCATTACGATCAGCCCTTTGCAACTTTCTCCGCTTTCAAAACAAAAAACAAATCTATTTCCAGGCTGGCAACCTCCTTCCTGAATTACTTTTAAATGCAGCTCTTTAGTTCTGTTGAATCAGGAGCTTCGTCCCTTGGTTAGCTCGGAGGCAAAGCTGACACGCCAAAGAGATCGTGGAAGGGAGAGCTTCTGCCGTGAGGGGACAAGGCAGGAGCGGCTGCAGCCCTCCTCGCCCGGTTCCCGCAGGGTGGCTGCCAGCAGCGCCCCCGCACCCCCGGGCACCGCTCGGGAAATGCCGCCGAGTGCGATGCCTGTGGAGGGGCCGGCGAGGAGCAGCGGGGTGTATTTGTCCCCTAATGCCCGGGGGGGTGATGGTGAGGAGGGTAGGGCGGGGGGAGATGGAGTTCCTGGGCCAATTTATCAGTTATTAAAGGWCTCTTCCTGGACCTAGAGAGCTCAGGGGCATTTCTCATTTCAACCCCAAATAGGAAAAAAAAAATGTAGTCAGCTATCTTTAATCATTGACTCCAGGGCACATTTCACATCATCTCTCAAATCTGCATTTTTTATGAAGTGGCCAAAACGTGTGCTGTGTGCCTAATTTTCTCTCCCTTATAGGCGTTAAGAAGAGTAATGAGAAATCGGCTGGAAATTAACTTGCTTTTGCCCCTGCAGCCTTCTCCCCCCATGAGGGATTGCAACTTTTATCCCTCCCCACACACACTTTTATATCAACTGGTTCAAAGATTGGGGGCTAGCAAGGGGTGGCGGGCTGGCTGGGGGGAGGAGGGGAGCTGGCCGCAGCAGAGTTAGGAGACAGACCTGCAAACTTTCCTTTTCTCTGTAGTTCCCAGACCATAACAGAGATTCTTGTCACAAGGACAATGGTTGTGATCCTGGGCTAAGGTGAAAGGCACACGAGTTACATCTTCCCCGGCTTTTATTCTTCCCATCAATATTCCTCTCCCAACCCTCCTCCAGCCCCCAAACCCTCTGAAAACTCAGCAAGGGCTAGAGATCAAGGGATCCAGGAGGCAGCGGGTGTATGAGGACATTTATTTCTTAGGTTTTAATATTCGGAAATACGTTATCATTGTTGCCATTATTGTTATTGTTGTTGCTATGATTATTATTGATGCATGGGGTACTGGAGTTTTCCACCGAGGTTTGGAGTTTTCCACCGAGGTGGAGGCGGCGTGTAAGGACAGGCTGGCTGGGAAGGGAGAGCCACTTCGCTTCCCCAGCTCTCCGCACCTCCAGGTCCTTCTTTTGTTGTTCGCGTGGCCGTGTGCCCCCCGGCCGGGGGAGAGCTCCCACCAGGCGGGCCGGACGTGCAGCCTCCCCGGCAGCCTCCCGCTCCGCCGCCGGGCCGCGTCTCCCCGCTGCCCACCCCCGGCGCCCCGCGGGAAGGAGCGGCCTTCCCCTCCCGGCGCGCCAGGGAACTGTTGCTGCTGCCGC
>NW_020449185.1:765178-766469 GCF_003343035.1 Apteryx rowi | reverse complement strand
CTCCCCCTCCCCCCGGCGCGCTGAGAATAGCTCCCTGGCGCCCTGCTCCTCCCGGCACCCACGGCTCATCCCGCCGGCACGGCCACGGGGGCGCCGCGGGAGCCGCGGGCGCGCCGCGGTGGAAAGTCTAAATGAACCTGCAAAGAAAAGGGTGCGGGAAATAATTCTTGCAGTTCAAAACAGCGTTAGGCGGAGATTTAGGAGCTCCATAAAACGCCAATGGGGAAATCGCCTGGGCGCGGACTGCCATAAATGTTTCTGCTTTTCCGTTCTAATTCTGATGCCTACCAACTGTTTGACGGCTCTTAAAAACGCCTTTTCGCTTTTCCCTTTCTTTCCCTTTCCTTTCCCTTTCCTTTCCTTTCTCTTTTCTCTTTTCTTCTCTTTTCTTTTTTCTCTCTTCTTCTCTCTCTCCCTCTGGCCCGCTCACTCACTTCTCTCTGTCCAGAACCAATACAGCTTCTCTTTCATTTTGTTTTCCTCTTCTCCTATTTTTCTTTTTTTTCGCATTATAATTCTATCACTATTCTATTTATCCATCCATCCATCCATCCATTCTCTTTTCATCTTCAAATTAAATATCCCCTTCTTTTATTCAGTCCCTTTTCTCTAATATTAGTAAAAATCAATGTCTGTCTCTCTATCCATCCATCCTGATTTTCATCTTCTCACTTACTTCCATCCTTCTTTTATTTTCCCCTTCTTCTGCACGTTAATGCAATGTGCGCGCTCTCTCTCCAACCTCTCTTTCTTTTGATGTAATCTTTCAGTTTTCCCTTCCTTTTCTTTAGTTATGGCAACGGCGATCGGGGTCCCAGTCTGTGTGTCCGACTCCCTCATTCCCCCCTGCTCCGCAGGGCGACTCCCCAAATCCCCCAAGCCCTCAGGGCAGCTCCCCAGCCCCTTCTACCCCAGGCTGTCCCTAAGCGTAGGGCAATCGCAGGCCACCCGGCTGCTGCGTTCCCCGGCCTCGAGCTAGAAACTTATGTTGAACTCCCTGGAGAAGGAAAAGAGAACTACACCGATGTCTCCCCAAATCCCGGGAGAGCGCTGCCGGCCGCCCGCTCCCGAGCCGGCACCGCACAGGGGCTGCAGTAGCCCGGATCCCCGAGCAACTTCGCCCGCTCCGCCCGCCGCCGCCTCCGGAAAGGGGCGACGGGACAGGTCGGTGGAAACATTTGGGGAAGCGCTTTGAATCTGAGTCTCACCACAGCAGAGTTAAAAATGGCCTTCCCCTGCGGGGCTGAAGCAGCCCCCCTCCCCGGCTCGGGTTAGAGCAGCAGCCCCGGTC
>NW_020449185.1:759291-763900 GCF_003343035.1 Apteryx rowi | reverse complement strand
CTGCCCCTCCGAAGCCGCCCCGAGCCGCCAGGGCACCAGGCCACCCCTGCCCTGGGCACCGCTCGCCGCCGGCAGCGCCRGCAGCAGCCTCGGGCGCCGCAGCCGGGCGCCGCTCGAGGCTCGGCCGGCCCCGCGGTGCCTCTCGGTGCCCCCCAGGCACCGCAGCCCGCTCCCCTCGCTCCCATCCTCTCTGCCTTCCATAGCGCACCCTGCCCTGGAGGGAGGCAGAGAAGACGCCAGACAAAGGGAAAGGCACCAACTTCCTGCCGATTCTCTCGAAACAAACAGCCGAAAAGTGTGCATTTTCCTTCGACGCTAATATGCCCCCCTCTCCTCCCTGCCGTTGCTGGTGTCTTCCCTATTACCTGTTGCAGTTAGTTTCTGTCTCGATCTATAGGGAAAGAAGAGCCTGTCCCCCTCCTCCCTACACCCCCATCATGAGTTTATTCCTTAAAACTCTCAGTCCAGATCTCTTTCCTAAAAAGAATAGGCAGCCGGGGACTTGAGTCCGGAGCGGAGGAGTAGGTTTCTCCAGGAGGGCTTTTATGAACTGAACTATCTCAGCTAAAGGGAATTAGTGGCCAGTGCTTGCTGGGTGCACGGAGAACCGCTCTCGTTCTGCCTCCGCATTTCCCTGGGAACTTTCTATTCCGGAGTTAACTATTAACTGCAGGAAAGCAGGCAATTTTCTTCGGAATGTGAACTATTTCCTTTATCCAGCAGATAGATGGGGTGATTGATTAATATGGAAATTGATATTAAAATATGGGTCGTAGGCAGGAACACTTTCCCTGTAGTCACAGTCATACGGCTAGAGCCGCACGGGGGAACAGGCGTCCGGGGAAAGAAATGCACGAAGCTATTATCGAGGGTTTTCCTGGTTCGCCAAGAAATATTTTAATCGTGGAATATATTCAAACATAATTATAATAATGGATAATATTAATACATTCCAAAGAGTGCTGAATGAAAAGACACAAGGAAAGGGCACAAGAGCAGTAACACGACAGACCTAAGTGTCTACAGTCACGGCCACAGAAGATGGACTTGTTGGGATAACACACATTGGTCACGCAGGGAGAAAAGGCAGGGTACCACGAAGTGCACCCGGGCGGGTGGCCCCACATGCCCGCCGCATCTCTGCACCGAGAGGGTCTGCCAGGGTCGGTGGGTAAAAAGTAGAGACTCACGTATATACATATTCGCTCGGTCTACAGAGAAACATGTACCCTACATTCATTTGTAGACTGCCAGTTTGCTATAAGGGGGGAAATAGAGATTATAGCAGGTGAGTCTGTAATTCTAGACTCTAGATATTTCAGTGCGGCTTTAAGGTGGGAAGAGGTGTGTGGCTGTGAATGTACCCACGAGTCTCCCATCCTTAATCATTTACTCCTTCGATTTGCAGTAGCACTTTTGCTCTGTGGTTAAGGGTCGCAGTTGGACGCCGAAAGGAGCTGTTACACCCGGAAAGCCGGGAGAAGCCCGATGCCCGTGCATCCCGGCGCCCACATGTGTTGCTGCAATCCCCGGCCGGCCCGGGCTAATTAAGCGGCGCCTAATTTCATGACGATCAGGAACTGCCCGGCGGCGAAGTCCGCTCTCCCGAGTGGCGCCCCGCGGCCCCGCGGGCCCCCGCCCCGCAGCGCTGCCGCCGCGGCCCCCTTCTCCGCCCGGTCCGCTCGGCTCAGCTGCCTTGCGGTATTCCTTATGGTCCTTTCCCCTCTTTTTTCCCCTCCCTCTCTGCTGCTTCATGTCTTTCTTTTTCCCTCTCTTTATTCCTCGCGGGGGGGGGGGGTATTTTCCAGCTTCCTTTACTGCTTTGCTCTCTTGCACGGGTTTGCCGCTCTCCCTCTTGCCCCTTTTCCCTGCCCCCCCATTCCCCCTGCCCCTACCACTCACTTTCTCCCCCCTCTCCCGTCTGTTTGTCCCGGTGCCCGGACAATCATCGCTGTGTATGAAGTTCTAACTGGTTTGTGTCAGGCAGCTCTCTCTAAGCAGCCTGGCGTGACGGATTAAACATCAACTAGTTAAATAAAAATTAATATCAACTGCCTCCTAACTTCTAATGTCATGTTGTTTATAACTAATGAACTGATTAGGGGATAAACACATCAGGAAGACATTTCTGCTTCCCTGCTCTTTCGAGAGAGATTTGCAGAATTCAAAGTAAATCTCCCAGAGTCCCTCTTGGGTTTTTCCCACACCAGTTTGGGGAGGGAGGAGGGGGATTCCGTGGGGTTTGTTGGGGCTAGGTTTGGAGGAATATGGTGTGTGTGTGTGTGTGAGGGTTAGCTGGACTTATTTAAACATCTCCCCGCGGAAGCACGTTTTAGAGCAGTACGAGTGTGCGGCTGCGGGCAGGGCTCAGTCGGCAGCGAGGTGAGGAAATGCGCTAGACAAATCTGGTGCCTATTTTAAAGCCGGTTTGGAGAAGACGTCTTAGAAAAATACTCATTGCTGCCATTATTGACTTTCTTGCGTCCCACTTTAATATTTAAAATGAAACTTTTTTCTTTGCTTGAAGCGACAATCGATGTTTTTTAAGTGTTATGAAGGAAAGCGCTCCCTCCACGTTTTTTTATTTTTACAATGATCCACTTGTCTGTGGCATGCTTTTTGCCAGTCTGCTTTGTTAACATTTTCCTAAACACTTTAGAAAAAGAAACACATACACACACAAAACCCCCGACAGCCTCATCTTGGAGAGGTCCCAAGCTTTTAAATACTGTTTGCCCAGCACCGCCGGCTTTGACAAGACAATAATAACAGGGGAAGCTTTTTAAAACCAATTTAGCAAATGCAGAAATGTAATTTTAATGAAGAATCGATAGCAGAATGGTTCATTTTTCCTAGGACTCCTTGTTGGAGCTGAGAGAGACTTTCAATCAATGGGGAGATGGAAGAGGGGGGGTAGAAAGAGAAAAAGAAAAATATTCGCTCAGTGATGTCTTTAGCACTGGGAATTTTTCTTCTTTTCTTTGTAGCTTTGCTTTATTTACTTATTTATTTTCAATCGCGAAGCWTTTACCAAAATGCGGCGGTGGGAGCGAGGAGGAGTGGACGGATACACGGATGGACGGATGGACAAACAGACAATCTCTCAGAAACACAAAGCCGAGCGCTCCTGGGGCAGCCTGCGCGGAGCTGCCGTCACTGCACCCAGAGCGGACGGCGGAGTCCCGGCCCGGCCTCCCCAGCTGGGGCCGCCGGGACCCCCCGGGCCGGGGCCGAGGCCGGGGCCGGGGCCGGGCCGCCGGGGGGCTGCGCTGCCGCCGGGACCCCCCGCCCCCGCGCAGCCGCCGGCGCGCACGGCCGCGGCCCCGCGGGCTGGAGCCCCCCGCCTGTGGCCGCTGCCAGCCGCGGGGAAGTCCTCCTCCGTCCTGCCTCAGCTCGTGTCCCCCTCTCCCTGCCAGCCCCTCTCCAAGCACATTTTTATGGTAATAAGACAACAAATTAATCTGCTGTTGCAACAAGACTTCCCTACAGGTAGCCAGTTTGCAGGAGGGGGGCAGAGGGGGATCAGATTCAAAGTCCAGGCGCTGCCCCCCCCACGTCCCCCACCCAGCCCCCTTCCCTCCCCGGCTGCACAGCCCTGTACATTGGAGCAGGTGAGTCCCTCTCCACTTTTATAAGCAGCAGCGCTGCATTTGCTTTGATTGTTATTTATTTTCCCCTCCTTTTAGCCTGTCCCGGCTCAGTAGAGCGGCGTTTCTTTCTCTGTGGCTGGCTTTTTTTTTTTTTTTTTTTTTGGTGGTGGTGGTGCTCTGGTGTGTGTGCGTGTGTGTGTGTGTGTGTGTTGTTATCTAAACCGTTTAGTTTTGGGTGGTTGCGCCTAGATCTCGAAAGTCAGCGGGGGAAAGCAAGACACCCAAGCGGGGAGGAGAGAAGCGAAGAAAAGGCCGCGGCGGATCTACTGGTTTGCAGCCGTCCCGGGGAGACGGGCCATTAGGCAGAGGAGCCATGGCTCAAAGCTCAGGGAGAGCAGGTAAGGGGAGGGGGGGGCGCTGAATATTCAGCAGGGAGGGATGAGACCGTCACCCCCAACTCCCTCCTTTGGCAGGAGGCAGCCTGCCTCTGCTTTCTTCCACCCACACGCTCCTCGCCTAACCAGATTCTCCTCTAACACTGCCATCTCACCTGCTAACTGCCGCTCTCCTGAAGGGCGCCCGCTGCAGCCCCGTCACAGGGCTGGTTTCCCCCCTAGTTTATCGCGCGAGCTCGCCAGCCCCCACAGCGGAGCCTGCCGGGGCGCCGGGGCCGGGCTGCTGCCGGCCCTGCCCTGCCCTGCCCGGCCGCAGCCTCTGCCGCAGCCTCTGCCTCTGCCGCAGCCTCTGCCTCTGCCTCTGCCGCAGCCTCTGCCTCTGCCTCTGCCTCGCAGCCCGCCCGCGCCGCGCCAGCCCCGCGCGACCCGCTCGCAGCCCCCAGACTGTTTCGCACTCCGATTTTGGCAACTTGCCGCGGCCCGGAGTTTTCTCCCGCCTGGAGAAAGCTCAAGGTATCGCCTAAACTCTCCCCCCACAAGCTCCCTCCCCACCGCGTGAAACTTTGCTGCCGGGGCGGTTTTGCTTGCGAGCTGCGCTCCCGCGGCGCGGGGCTCTCCGCCAGC
>NW_020449185.1:749930-759191 GCF_003343035.1 Apteryx rowi | reverse complement strand
GCCGGGCTGGGGGCAGCCCCGGCCCCGCGGGGGCGGCCCGGGGGGCGCGACGCTCTCTGCGCCCCCACCGCCCCCGAAACCTCTCCTGCCCGCTGGTGGGGGCTGATCCCCCCCGGCTTCAGTGCTATGATTTGCAAACAAAGCTTCAAACAGCCCCTTTCGGAGGGGAAAGCTTTTCCTCTGCGCTCCCGCTCGCGGTAAGGGCACAATTACGCGGTTTGTTTCTTCCAAATTACATATAGAAACGGAGCTTTTAATTTAAGAACTATAAAAAAAGGAAGACAGAAACCTAAATGGAGGTTTAAAATGCAAACGTCGTCGACTGTCAGCACAGAGCCGTCSTACTGTCCTGGTTGCTAACCGTTTGCTAAAAGGGGAGGCTTGGAAAGAAAGGCTCCGGCTTATGTTTGCAGCTGGGGTTTACAGCTCTTGTTTTCTTTTATCGGTTTTGGTCGCGTCGCAGGGTGAAACATCCCCCATCTAGGGAGTGATTCAGGTACACTAAACAGAGAGACACATGCAGCAGGCAAATAAAATCCCCCACCCTTTAGAGAACCAAATCTGGTTCCTATCGATAAAATCCCCATATATAAATATATGCGCACCACGTCAATGAATGTTTGTATTAAACACATTGTATTTGTGCATATATGCATATATACACACATACACACATGCGATCATATTTTTCATAATTGGACCAATTAAATATATTATCTATGTTGCATGTTATATATAAATATCACAAAGATTCACCAAAATGTAAAGGAAAAATATACAGTMAACGAAAAAAGGCCATATAAAAGAAAAGGCCATAGCGGCTTTTTTCGTTCTTCTCCACTGAAAATCTTCTAAGTCGAAACAGAAAAAACCTTCAGAAAGTTTGCAACCCCCTCTGTTCCTTTTCCCTTCTGTGTTTTTAAGGGATCTGCTGAAGTCCCTTTGCATCTGAGGTTTAAATAGGGAGATCAATAGAAAACAGTTGTAATGATCTAATTAATTATGGCAAAATTAAAAGCGAGTAGAAAATCAATCTCTGATGGTGTTGAAGATGGAATTAAATTGATAGTCCATCTGTTCACCTCCTAGACCGTATAAATATGCAACCCAAGGACGGAGCTAATGGGATCAAGCTGCCTGGGAGACTCTCTCTCAATCTCTCTCTCTTCTTTTTACTTCTTTTCTTCCCAAAGTTCAACCTGCAAAATCAGACTTCCAGTGCTCCCACTGTCAGCCCTGTCTTTACACAGCGTTTCCCTGCACATTAGAGACACGCAAAGACGTTTGTGCCGAGCAACTCAAACCGACAACAAAAAACCGCAAAACCTGAGGATAAAAAACGTATGCTTAGGGTGGGGGAAAAAAAGGAAAAGCTGAGGAGATAGCGTTCAGTGACAGGCATGTTCTCTATCGTGCTATTTTTAAATCAACCCGACAGGCTTTATCATGATGATGATGACTACGGAGTAGTTTGAGGATGCTCTCTCTTTAAGGATCTTTTTCATATCAGTCGGGGTTTAAGAAAAGTCATCCGTTTCTTTAGCAGGATTTCTCTAGAACCCTGTATGTGCGGTGCCAGGAAGAGGTGATCTATTGAATTAGTTTGATGTGTCGAGGTTTGCTGGGTATATGAAGCTCGAAGGGGGGAGACGCGCCGAGAGGCCCCCGGCGCCCCTGGCCCGCCCCAGCCCCCTCCACATACCTGCGCCTGTCCCAGCTCGGCCAGCCTTCACCACTCGGGCACTTGGCATCACTGTGCCGTGATTTCCTTTGGCTTCCTACAGCTACCCAAATACTCACAGCACTGGTATTGTTTGGAACTATCAGCACCACTTAAAAAGAAAGGAGAATTGATGTCATTGCTAAATTAGAGAGCGACCATCGAATTCCTACATCTGCCCGTTTCGAAATAGCAGTAATAAAGAAATATTCTTTTCCACCCATTTCCCCGTTCATATGTATACGTGGAGAACACTGTAACAGCAGAGAGAGCAACGGGGCTAGGCTGAACTGTCAGACTGGAGGAGTTTCCTAGCATCCCGGCCCTTTTTTAATTGTGAAAAATGAAACCTAGGTGCTGCAGTTCAGTTTGAAAATAACCGAACAAAATGATGATGTTTATCGCCCGGGCTGGAGCTGCGTGGGGTGGGACCAAGTGAGGGGGGAGGCGGGGGTCGTTTAAACAAGTGAAGCCTAAATATAAATCAACTAAGACGGGGGGTCCCAGGCCCTGTGGCAGCGGCGTGTGCACACCCACACCACCGCACCACGACGCCGTGTCTCCGGGCGTGCGTGGGGAGCATCGGCTGTACCTCCCCAGGCCGGGCTAGTTTAGCGCTGCAAGACGCCGAGCCCCGAAGGAGCCGCTGGTGCGGGCTCCGCTTCTGCTCTCCCCCTGCGGGGCCGCGCCGCCCGCGCTCGGGCCCGGCTCGGCGTCACCTCCGCTGGGGTCCGAGCCGGCCCCGAGAGCCCGGGCTGCAGGAGGAGGCAAGAGGGAGCGGGGTCCTGCCTGAAGAGGCTTCCCTTCTCAAGTTTGCCTTCCCCTCACACTTCCCCATCCACCCATCAAGAGTGCCCTGGGGGAGCAGCCCGCAGCACCAATCGGATTTATTAATTGATGTATTGAAAAGAAGGATTGATTGACATCTCCTAATGGAAATTACAGCCCCGCTTTCCTGCTGAATGCTGCCCTCCCGGCTATCCCTTCATAAAGAAACCCTTGAGGCGAAAGGTAGATTTTCATTTAAAGTGCCCCCGTCCTCAGTTTCACAGATTAGATACATTTTAAACACAGACACACATATTGCAAATTAGAAGCTAATTTAATTATAAATCAAAACTGGGCATAAATCTGCACTCACCACAAAGGATCCATTTAGCAGAATGCAACCACTTCCCCTAACCCTGGAAAACTGCCTTGCAGAAATAACACTGTATATACATTGCCAAAGTTATGGATTGTGCATAGTTAAAAGAGATCCACGGGAGATATTTTTCCCCACGCTGGGGGAGGGGTAAAACCCCGCGTGTCAGAAATTAGCTGATCACATGGTGACAATTTCTCTTTCTCCTAGAGAAAGGAATTCTCCTACAAATAAAAGTTTGCATAGATGTAGAAGGTTGTAATTCTGAACTTACAGGCTGGGAGGGAGTCGGAAGCGGCAGATTTTTGAAGTCCAGCAGGTCAGGATCAACAAACGCGCTCACACACACGCACACACACACGCACCCACGGAGCCAGGGCTCGTATTGATTGGTGACGTTTTGTTTGCAAACCTCGAAGAGGAGAGGAAGGAGGGAAGGGACGAGGGTGGCAGAGGCAGAGCAGAGCGGGCAGGGGAAGCCGGCGCGGCACCGGCGCTCCGCGGCTCGCCCGAGCTCCTGCAGCCGGCGGCCGCGCTCCTCCCTCGCCCCCACGTCTCGCTCCCCGCTCCGTCCCCCGCCGAGCGCGCGCGGCCGAGGCAGCGCTGGTGCCTGCTCGCACTCAGCCCTCCGCCCGCCCCCCACCTTCCCGCTCCGCTTTTTAAGTTAAATCTTTCCCCTTCTCTCCCTCCTTCAATCTTTCTTTCTCTTCCTCCCCCGCGCTCGGAGACTCCCCCCGTTCCTTCAGCCCCCTCTGTTTCCCTTTCTGTCTCTGTCTCTCTCGCTAAATCCTCTTCCTCAGATTCACTGAACTCCGAGGCCATTAACAGCTGGTGTTAAAGAGGAATGACTCTTCCTGCCACTCTTTTAATTAGGCGCCGAACTTGGGCTCTCGCTGCTCCCAGTCAAAGGAAGGGTAGGAGCGAGTCCCTCCGTGGAAAAGAGAGAGACCGAGGGAGAGCCGAAATCGCTGCTTCCGCCTCCTTCCCTGGCTCTTCCAGAAGGGGAAAAAGGGAGGGGGCGGGGGGGGGAGAGAAAGTTTCCCCACAAACTTACGACCAGTTTCTCCTTAAACCCTGCCCAAGCCCCGCATGCAGCCCCGCCAGCTCCAGCACCTCGCGGAAGCAGGAGCCCCGCGCTGGCCACGGCAGCCCCAGCCCTCACCTGCGCCTCCCGCACCGGGGCGGGGCGGGCGGGGGCCGCCGCCAAGTCCTTTGTTGGTGCATTTCCAGTCTTTGTTTAGTGGCGAAAATGAGCCTTTCTTCCCCAAACCAGCTCCCGGCAGATCCCCTCGGACAGGAGAGCCGCCCGTTGCGAAGGGAAGCGGGGGACAGAGGCAGGACTCAGAATAGGGCTTGGGAAGCGCTGTCAGAAATGCGTGCAGTGTAACTTTCTCTGGGGAGGTGGATTCGTGTATGTATAGAACTTGTCCGGGCTCAGCTTTGACGGGAAAGAAAGAAAGAAGGGAAGGGGAGACAGAAAGGAAGAAAGAGGGAGAAAGAGGAACATGGGTAGAGAGAAAGAAAGAAAGCGCGCGAGAGAAACAGAAACGGAAGGAAGGAAGGAGAAAGAAGACAGAAAGAAGGAAGAAGGAAGAAGGAAGGAAAGAAGGAAAAGAAAGAGGGAGAAAGAGGAACATGGGTAGAGAGAAAGAAAGAAAGCGCGCGAGAGAAACAGAAACGGAAGGAAGGAAGGAGAAAGAAGACAGAAAGAAGGAAGAAGGAAGAAGGAAGGAAAGAAGGAAGGAAGGAAAGAAGGAAGGAAGGAAGGAAGGAAGGAAAGAAAGAAAGAAAGAAAGAAAGAAAGAAAGAAAAAGAAAAAGAAGCATCTATAGAGAGAAATAGTAGAAGAAAGTCACGGGGACTATGTTACTTTCTAATGCATGTGTGAAGAAGTCTGCTCCCAACTTCTCCCGCCGGCCCTGCGGAGCCCAGCGCAGCGGCCGCCCCTCTCCCCGGCAGGTCTCTTTGTGCGATCATTTTTGGAAATGTGAATCCCAGGCAGTCATTACCACACTTTGGCCCCTCTGACTGCTGGAATTACCCTTTCCGGGGACTTTAATGGGCAAGCGATAGGGTTTTTCGCTGATCCGCAGCAGTTTTCGCTCCCTCCCCGTTTTTATGGGTGTATTATAGTTAGGGGTTATATAAATGTTTTTGCGTGTGATAACTGTAAATCCTAACATTTGCAAATGGCCCGGAGGCAAACTAACCTTGGACGGGCAGAGAGAGGGAGGGAGGGAGGGTCTCCCATTACTGCTGATTAAAAGGAGACTTTAATAAGCGTCTAATTCACTCATCGGGAGTTTTATGGAGAAATTAGAGGAGGACAAAAAGCGTGGGGGGAGGAGGCGGCAGAGGGGGGCTCCCAGCTCTCCCCCAGCATCAGCGCAAGGCAAAGGGAAGAGGCAGCTGGGCCTTGCCAGTGCCACAGCCTCCCATCACAAGAGGGGCAGGGGGGGTCATATCTGGGCCCAGAGAAGCAGCCTGGAAATACCTCCCACCCCGCCGCTCCGGGGGCAAAGTAACGAGCAGGCCGAGGAGCGGAGGCGCCGCGGTCCCGGGGTCCCACAAAGGCAGAGAAATGCGGGTGCTGCGGGGCGAGCGGGCACGGCCGCCGCGCCGGCCTGCGGAGCTGCCCCCGGAGCCGGCCCGGCGTCGCTGCCCCGCCGGGACCGGGGCCGGGACCGGGGCCGGGGCCGGGGCCGGGGCCGGGACAGGGGCAGGGGCAGGGGCAGGGGCAGGGGCAGGGGCAGGGGCAGGGCACGGCCCGAGCCGAGCGCCGCAGCCGTGTGCCCGCTCCCTGCCTACCTGCTCGGGGCGGGAGGGGGCAGGCGCAGGCGGGCTCGCACTGAGCCTGTCCCCGTCCCCATATGTCTGTGGCCCGGGAGGCTTGGAGACTCGCCCCAGCTCCGCGGGCCCGGTGCGCTAAGAGGCGGCTTTGTTGCAGAAGTGTCTCTTCACATTGTTGGCTTTTTTTTTTCTCCCTCTCTTTCTTTCTTTCTTTTTTTTCCCCCCTCAATGAGGCTGTAAAAGGTCTCCGGCTTGTCTCGTTTTTGTGGCAAACGCTCTCTTGTAAAGAGGAGAGGTTAAAGTGTCGGTGACTGAATAAAGAGCAGCACACGTGGGCTATTACCATTCAGGGCAAACAAATGCAGAGAAGGGAAAAGCCAGCAGCAGGCAGGGCGGGGGGAGCGCGGCCCCCCGGCGCACACACGCACCCAGCCCGCTCTGCCCGCTGCCAGCCCGCTGGCCTCCCCGCGGCCACCGCGGCCCCGACACGCAACCCACCCATGGCTCACAAAGGAGCGAGAGAAAGAGAGAGGGGGAGACATGAGGGGGTCTTAGACGGGAAAAAAAGAAAGTAGCTTTAGGGGGAATGTGCTGTGGAGTGTGAAATTGCAGCCCGTGGTGCTCCATATTGTACCAGAAGCTCTCCAAAAACTCATCCTCCAACGTGACCAGAGGTGCTTAGAGGGAGAGAGAGAGGGGCTCAGAGACAGGGGGAGGGGAAGGATGGGGGGCCTTTATTCTTTTCCCTCTCTCTTCCTCCTTTTTAATTGTTCATTTAAAACTAAACTTTGTATTTATTTGTTAAACTCGGCCACCAAGTGCAATCTCGTCTCGAGCCTCCCGGACAGAGCGGGGGGGAGGGGGGGTAGGCCCTGTCTGCCTCTCGTCGCCCTGCCCTGCCCGGGGAAAGCTCTCCAGACAGCCTTTGATCCGCTCCCACACCCCCGCCCGGCTGCCGGGCACCCGGACGATCTGACCCCCCCAACCCAACACTTAGGGGGTGAGCCCTAGTCCGAGCCCTCCTCTCCTGCGAGCGCAAGCTGGGCAGAGGCAGCGAGGTGTCTCCTCAGGCCAGAAATCACTGTCCTCACGACAAAACACTCCAAAAGTCATCGGGGCAGATTTTATCAAAGCGGCCCCTTCCTCGAAGACCCCCCCCCCACACACACACACACATAGTGTTTCATTCCCATAAAAGCTCACAGCCCTAGCTTTTCTCTTCCTTTCACAGTCAGGGATTTTGCCCCTTATTTCCTCACGCGAGGTTAAATTAATTGTCACAGGCCAGAAAAATATATAGAGACGGTCAGGGTAGATTTATGATGTAAATTCGTAAATACAGTGCTGGGGAGTACTGGGGACAGAGCTACCGCCCCCAAACTACCAATACTTGGGCTGAAAGCGCTCGCAGACTTGGCAAGGCGAAATAAGAAAAGCGATTTGCTGAGCTGATGAGTTAGCAGCATTTCGAGGTGGTATAAATACAAAACTTCTGCCCCCCGCTCCCCTCGCCAGCATGCCGACCCTACAGCAATAGATTGCGCTTAACTAGGTCCCAGTTGTAATCAGCGGCAAACACAATCTATAGAAAACTGAGAGACAACGTGGGTGCAACTTCTGCCTCCGAGACAACGATCGCAGTCAAAACAGTTTTGCTAAAGGCCTGAATTTTCCAACGAATTTCCCACCCTGCCCGATTCCTATTGTTCCCCGGTCTTCGCTTTCAGACCAAACTGCTCTCCCTTCCCCCGGGTGGAAGAAGAGGAGGGGAGGCAATTGCCGAGAATAACGTTTGTTTAACCCGCTTCCGAGGGATAATACAAGCAAGGCAAGTTTGAGAAGCCAGCGCAGCACGGGAGAATTAAAAAGACTTCGGAGGGCAGCTGACAAGGCCCTCGTGGTTATGTGCGTGCTGGGGGAGGAGGGGAAAATAGGATCAATAGAGAAGATTTTGGCTTGATCAGCTGGAGAAAGCCGGCTAATGAAGCAGATCCAAAGATCGCTATCGCCGTAACTCCCCCCAAAAGTTTATTTTTCTTGAAATTTCCGCAGAGAGGCGGGCGCCTCTTTTGAAGTGTAAATGTTTCTAGGTTGGGGGGGGGCTGGGTTAGAGAAGAAGGGGGAGATCCTCAGATCCTCTTTGAGAGAGAGAGAGAGAAAGAAAGAGAGAGAGGAAAGAAAGAAGGAAGGAAAGAAAGAGAAAGATATAGAAAGGAGAGAAAGAAAGAAAGAAAGAAAGATATAGAAAGGAGAGAAAGTAAGAAAGAAAAAGGGACAGACAGGTTCATTTAAAATCGGAAGGGAGAAAAGGCACCCAAACTTAATGGGATGGGAACAGGGTTGGGGAACTCCGTGTAGAGCAGTGGGAGCCGGGACAGGACCCTGCTTTTGGCCTTGCCCTGGTCCGGAAGGGCCACACGGCTCTGCCAGGGCCGAGGGGACGAGMTGGTGTTTTTAATCTGGACAGACAGAAATTGTTTGGTGGATTTGAATGTTGACAAAGCAATTCTTCCAGGAAGTCTGGTGTGGGAAGAGGGCACCAGGTGATATTTTGGTATGTGCGGTGGGGGAAGGGGCAAGCCTTCTTTTCCAATTTTCTTTTCTTCTCTTGTCTTCTCATTTCTTTTTTTTTTCCTTTTTCTTTTATTTTCTTCTCTTTTATTTTCTTTCTCCTTTCCTTCCCTTTCCTTTCCTTCCTTTCCCTTCGTGAGAAAACGGTCTTGGTTTACCGAACTCGGGACTCTGCCTCGCTTCCCCTGCCTCGCTCTCCGCCGTCGGACTCTAGCTTCGTTTTCCGGAGCGCTCACGGCGTGTATTTCTTGTCGAGTGTCTTATCATCCTTATGCCCCCTCTTATCATCTTGTGCCCTTCTCATCACTGAGAAGGGGAGAGAGCAATGGGAAAGGAAGAAACGAGGGCAAAATATATTCTCGGGAAGAAATTTCAGATCCGCCGCCCTCCCGCCCCGGCCCAGCCCAAAGCTGTTATCTCCTTAACGTAAAACCAACAGTTACAAAGGCCCAGAGCATCTCCGTCAGAGACAAAATGAACTCTCCCAAGTGCTAATGACTGCACGGGGGAGGGAGACGACGAGGAAGTCCCCTGAAAACAGAAGCCCTGGGGCTGGGGGCAGTTAGGAAAGGTAGACATAACACTGGAGGATGTTTCTCTTCCTAATGAGGCTGTTTGAGGCTCCCACGCTCACCACCGGCCCCTGTGTGCGGGTTTGACTGTGCGCCTGAGCGCGGCTCTCAGCGCTGCCTGGCCCGGAGGGCTCGGGGCGATCTGGGCTGGCTGGGGCGGAAGGGAAGAAGGGAGGGGGCAACCGCTGGACGAGGAGAAGCGACCTGGATTGCTCGGAGGAGGAGAGAAAGAAAGGGCCGCATTTAGCTGCAGACAGTGCCCGAGCAGCTCGGCGGGCCGCAGGGGTTAACTGCAGCGACAATTAGCGCATTTCCAGTCCCGACGCAAACAGGAGTTGTTGGAGGGGGAGAAAAAGTTAATAGCAAACGGGTCTGCGACTCTGTGCGTGTGTGTGTGTGTGTGTGCGCGCCACAACAGCCGGCGCCCTCGCCGCCCCCGCCGCCGGCAGGTGCGTGCGCCGCCG
>NW_020449185.1:748178-749650 GCF_003343035.1 Apteryx rowi | reverse complement strand
TCGAGCGACCGGCGCCGGGGCCGGGGCCGGGGCAGGAGCGGGGGCCGGGGCAGGAGCGGGGGCAGTGCTGCCCCGCAGGGCTGGCGGCAGCGGTCCGCCGGCGCCCCAGACCCGGAGCGCTCCGGCTGCTCGCGAACTTCGCGCCTGGCGAGCTGCGCGCTGGCACTGCCCTCTGCACAGGGGCAGGAAAACGCCTTCTCAGGGGCGGGGGCAGCGGTCCCCCGAGCGGCAGCAACGCTGGCGACTCCTGTTTCTGCTCAGACAGCAGATAGCCCCCAATCCTGTGAAAACTGCGCCCTGGATGGGGCTTGCTGTTAGCGGCTGGGTACTTGCATTTCAATTGCGTTCGCTGTGTCTCCTTGCAGCACAGACCCTGGGAGGATGAGTGCTGTCTTACTTTACATTTAACCACCGGCCGTGTCAAAATTTTTTTTTTCAAATCATCCTTTTTGCACACAAGAGAAAGAGAGACGGGGGTGAGGGGAGAGAGAGATAAAACATCAGCTGAAGTGCCAAAATGATTTATGAGACAGTGGAAAATATTTCATAAAGATCTCTCGGAGATTCTTTACTTAACCAGTTAGAAAACAAAGGGGCTGTTTCGTGACAGATAAGCAGAGGGGTGGGGAAGAATGAAGGAGGAAAAGAGGAGAAGAAGAAAACGTATTTCAGGTGATGATAAACTCTCAGTTTGAGAAACAAGACTGAGCTCACAGCAACTTCCACCTTGCCTTTTTACTTCTGGTTATTGCCCTAGGAAGGCGTTTCTCTCCTGCTTTGTGTCGCCTTGCTAGGTCAAAGCCACGTCTTTTTCAGTTGTAAACCAGCTTGTGAAACAGTTCCTAAATCCTACTCTAGCGTTAAAAAAAAGGCAGAGACGGGGAAAGCGGTAGGCCGAATTTGCTTTTATTTTCACAAACGTGAGAGAGGGAAACTTTGCGATCACTGAAATGGTCCCAGTCTATTGGTTCAAAAAGGTGCARGAAGGTCTCTTCTCTTTTTTTCCATCGCTTTTTTTCCTTTCTTTCTTTTTCTTTCTTTCTTTCTCTTCCTTTCTTTCTTTCTTTTCTTTCTTTTCTTTCTCTTTTCTCTTCTATTTTCTCCTTCTTTCCTTTTTCCTTTTTACTTTTCTTTCCTTTCTCCCACTAAGTTTCACACCAAGAAAGCCCTGAGGTGTATCAAATCTCCCCTCCCTCGTTTCAGCCCGCGTAAAGTCTTCAGTAAAAAAGAGAAGAATGAGGGAAGGGAGAAGAAACTACCCAGCTCTGCGTGTGCGTGTGCGTGTGTGTGTGTGAGCGCGCGCGCGCGCGTGTTAAATAAGGGAGTTTAAAGATGCAGAACCGCAAGTAAAAACAAAGCGGGGAAAATAAAGCGTGCTTGTGCGGGCGCGGCGCAGGCCCCGTCCGCCTGAATATTCATCAGCCCGTCCTCTGCGGAGCGGCGCGGAGCCGAGCGGAGCGGAGCCGAGCGCG
>NW_020449185.1:744174-747079 GCF_003343035.1 Apteryx rowi | reverse complement strand
GGAAAACGCACAAAAATCACCTCGCTCCTCGAAGGCACTTCCCAAACCGCAGCTCGGACAACACGAGTCCCCTCCGACTCGTGGGTCACAGCCGGTTTCCGACCGTTTCTGTTTCCATCCCCGCGTCGGCGCGGCCCCGCAGGGCGAGGGCTTGCCACCAATTGTGCGTGCATGTAAAATCACAATTTTCCCCGCGATTTGATGCGATGTGCTTTGATTTTGGTTTTCAATTGCACAGGGGGGAGACGTCAATTTCAAATTAATGGCGGGTTGGTCAGCGGCTGTTTTGTCTTGCTTTGCTTTGCTTTGGTTAAAGGTTGCACTGCAGGAAAAATAGGACAATTGTATAGCTGGGAAATCTGGCATTTTCGGAGGTTCCCAAGAAGTCACGATCCTTCCTGCTTTATCTACCAGACCCCCGATGTGCATTTTAAATGCATTCTTAGCATACAGGAAAGTGGATTCGTGATATACTTCCAGTTACAAGAACATTTCTATCGGAGGGGGACGAAGGAAAGCAAAAAGATTCCAGGGACTGTAATAAGGACTTTTTCAGGGATTTTAATTCCACCGCACGGAGAAAAAATAATTCCCAGCTTTAAATTAGAGAAAAATACAAATATAAATCCGAGATTGAGACCCTATTGACTCAGGAAATGAATAATTAAGAGCAATTTGTAACTTTTGACACCGAAACTTTTGAGGACACGCCCTGCCCGCTGCATAAAAACAAACTGAAAAGACATAAAATTAAAATGTTTGAAGTCTATAAAATCACGATTTTGTGAGGCGAAGGAAGGCGCAGAAATATAAAACATCAGAATCCAAAATGTGGATGTAGGTAACTGTCTTCCTTTTTCAAAATTAATGATTTCCTGGACATATTGCTTAGAATTTAAGGATTTAATTTTCGAACACCTTTAACAGAAAATACTCCGTGCATTAGACATTATTTTTAGTTTTCACCGGCGCGACATTCTTTCAGAAATGATAGCAGTAATTCAGCCTTCAGTATGATTTGGAAAATGCAGGCAGCCGACAGACATTTCACAACAGAGCCACTGATGTTTAAAAACTCCAATGACATTCGCGAACAATTTTTTTGCTCCCGATTTGTTTTTTTAAATCAACATTTGATCTGGTCCCTAAAATGTCTTTCTAGATCTACTTACCTAGGTATTAGTAAGCAATTATAATACATATGGGCGCGGACTCCTGATACACACACAAACAGACAGCAAAATATAATCTGTTCGAAAACGGTATAATTGGGTGTGTGTATGTATATACATACACCGGCATTTGGACAGATAAATATGCGTAAATATCGTCCTGCTCGTATAGAAATAACCTTCGAAAAGCATGGTGCAGAGCAAAATAAACTCCAGAGGAAAATACCCTGGGTGCAATAATTTGAATTATTAATTTTTAATCTTTTTTGCATCTGTTGCCTTTTAATACTTTGTAATGCGAGTTATCAAAGGTGCTTTGAATTATTTATCATGGAGTTGCCGAAGAAATTGCTGTCTTGTAACTTTAGAGGCAACATGTGCAGAAGGGGCTCTAAACAAATGAAGAAAACACACAGTAACATATACCCGCAGGTTTTAGTGGAGAAAGATAAACATTCCCCCTTCCCCCTGAAACCCTAAATATGTTTTACCAAAGTGTAGCAAAAGAATGCAACAAATAACATCAGCTCATCGGGCCAAGGGGAAGGGAGTGGGACCCCCCCGGCTCCCTGGCCAAGGCGGCTGGGAGGGGGTATGTTGAGGTGCTAGTGAAGGGGTGGGGGAGATGGAAAAAACTCTATTTGTGCGAAAGGACTTGGATCGATCGCAGGGCAATGAGAGTTTCCACTAAGTTCAGAGCCAATAAGTCAGTGTCAGAAGCAGGGGAGAAAAAAACCTCAGCGAAAATACAAACAGATCATTTTTCAGCAAACTGCAAAAACGAACTAAGATCTCTTTGCAAGGAAGAAGCAGAAGGTTAGGGTTGTGTGAAAGGAAAGCTTTAATGCAGTGTGCACTCCACAGCTATATCAGCCGGATATTCCGGAGATAGAGACACCCAGGTATCGGCGCAGGCGAAGCTGTACCCGCCTGGAAATGTGCATCTCCCCACACGCCCAGACCAGCGCGAATTGCGCCTGTTTCTAACGCAGACCACCCTCAGGTGCAAGCGGTTCGCACAGAGCCTAGCCTTAGCCGAGTCCCCAAAGGAGATATTTCCCTTTATTCCCGACACTCGATTCCTCCTGCCAACACTTAGCAGGTGCATAGTTATTTTTTCCCCAAGTTATTTCTCCAAATGGAGAAAGATGATTCGGGAAAAGCGATCTAGTAGTCCGACAGGAGAGAGAGCGGGGTTTTGTTTAGAAAGGGGGGGAAATAGGGGAAAACAGCGCATTTCAAATTCTCCCCGAATTGGATTGGGGGGGGGGGGGAAGGAACGGTGAGAGTCTGTTAGATTTTTTTTACTAGAGGATTTTTCCCTTAAAGATCGAAAGCTGATGAGAGAGAGGGTCTGTCTGTAAACGAACACCGACCGCGGGACACAAAATATTTTCTTTATTTCTTTCTCCCCCCCCTTTCTCCTTCTCCATTTCTTTCTCCTTCTCTTTCTCTCTCCCTAAATCCCTTCAACTCACATCCGAAAATAAACGGAGACGAGGAGTTGTGCGGGGGATAGGCTGCGGGACGAGGGAGGGCGGGGTTCGCGGGTGGCCGTAACCCACGGTCTGACAGAAAATCGCGGAAAGAAAACCAAACGAGTGAGAAAAGGCGCAAGAGCAGGAAGCCGGCGGCCGGCGGCAGCAGGGCACGGCCGGGGCCGCCAGGCAGCCGCGCCGCACTCGGCCAGCGCCTCGCCGCCCGGCTGCGGGAAGGGGCGGCGGAGCCGGCAC
>NW_020449185.1:742750-743999 GCF_003343035.1 Apteryx rowi | reverse complement strand
GGGCGGCCGCCGCGGGGCACCGTGCTCGCCGGGCCCGGGAGGGAGGCGGCGGGCCGCGGGGGAAATCCCAGCTAGGCTCTGACTCGGGAAAATTCACTCTTCTGTCTCTACCTCCTTTCTTTCTCTCGCGCCTTTTCCCTCTTCCTTTCTGTTTTTCCTTTCTTCCTCTTCTTCCTTTCCTTCTTTCTTTCTCCCTTTTCTCTGTTTCTCTTTCTCATTCTTTATTTCTTTTTATTTTCTTTCTCTCGCTCTTTCTTTCTTTCTCTCTTTTTCTTTTTTTCTTTTCCTTTCTCTCTTTTTCTCTCTCTCCCCCGCCTCTTGTTTCCCCCTCTCGACCCCCAGCCATCACCTCCATCCATCGCTAGTCACTGGAGATTTTGCAGTACGAGTGGCGAAGAATCCACGACTAACGGTCTGTTTCTGGTGTGCGTGGGTTGTTGTGTTTTTTTTATTTCTCTTTCCCCAGCAGGGCACGGGGGTGTGAACCAGCTCGGGGGGGTGTTTGTGAACGGCAGGCCCCTACCTGATGTGGTGAGACAAAGGATAGTGGAGCTGGCGCACCAGGGGGTGCGACCCTGCGACATCTCCAGGCAGCTGCGGGTCAGCCACGGTTGTGTCAGCAAGATCCTGGGCAGGTAAGGAGAGAGGCAGCTCCCTCCCCTCCCCTGGGACGGCGGCGGGGCGACCCTTCCCCGCGCCGGTGCGACCTCCGGCCCTTCCCGCGGCGCCGGGCTCTGCCCGCCACCTCCCCGAGCGGCCCCGCACCGCGGCGCCGCGGGAGCCCCCTCCGCCCGCCGCGGAAGAGCTGCTCCCCCGCGGCTGGCAGAGCTCCCTCCCCCCGGCACCGTTTGGAAACTCCGGAACGAAAGAAAAACGACCAAAAAAAAAAAAGAAAAAACAACTCACAACAATCCGTGAGCGGCCTTAGAAAATACACGAGTAAATAAATAAACAACAGGGCAAATAAAGAAATATTCGTGGTAGCCGAACGCCACCAAATATGGTGTGAAACATCCCCGGGGGCAGACCGAGGAGGGACCTGGGTGCCGGAGCCCGGCCGCTCGCATGGGCAGCCGTGTCAGCAGGCATCAGGGAAACAGACTGCCCCTGCGTGTGGCTGCGCGCCGGTGTGCGTGCACAGCACCGTGCCCTTTGCAAAGGACGTGTCAGAGCTGCCGCCGGGAGCACAGCTAATGGCCAGCACGGAGACGGGATGCTGCTACCCCAAACGACACCCCGCTCCGCAGGG
>NW_020449185.1:612044-741345 GCF_003343035.1 Apteryx rowi | reverse complement strand
GCCCACGGCCGGGACGGTGCTGCCCGAGCCGCGGAGCGCTGCCCCGGCGGGCGCTGGGCGCTCCAGGGCCGGGCAGAGAGAGCCCTGCCCTTGCAGGAGGCTGCAAAGCGGCACGATCGATTCGGCACTAACAATTTCCCCTCCGCCTCTGTCCCCAGCTGCTAGGGTAAGACTCTTGTTGGTGGAGGGACTCAGATTTGGTCTCGGGTTTGAGGTGGCAAAAATAACCATATGACAGATACAAAATGATCGATGCAGGGAAAAAAGGGCTGTGATACATATAATCAAGTATTAACACACTGCAGCACGCTCAGACTGTTCACACGGACATTCAAATGCAACATGCATCAGACCTTCGCACTTTGGCAACACGCAGGCACACTGCTACGCACCCAGTAAAGTAATCACGCTGTTCTGGTGTAACATCTTTACAGATATGTTGACTATGACCACAGAAATACAACCTCTAGGACCATACTAACACATGTGACATTTGCAAACAGTATCAATTGGCACAGAATAGATTAAGAATACATGAGATGCCTCCCTAACAGAGTAAGAATACATGAGATTTTGCACACAGTCCCAAATATAGAGCTCCCCATTCAAATAAATGTATATAGGGTATATGCAAACATACATGCAGACTTCCGTAGTGCATACATAGATAAAAAATGCACAAGTCAGTATGTTGGCCCTTTTGATATATAGCAAGTTTAGCCAGATTTTTTAAAACCTGGTGTATTTATAGCAAGGGAAACAAAAATAAATGGCAGGGAAAACACAGTGGTATTTTTTGTCTTGCGCTTTTCATAGCAGATTTATCAAAATATGTCTAATAACTCAGGCTGTGTATTTCTAAATCTGGCATCCTATATAAATGGGTTTTAATATTTTGCAAATGATATGGAATTATCCCAAATCATCTTGAAAACAGCAGGTAGAATTAGCTAGTGGAATGTACCTTGGCTAAGGAAGATTCCCTCAGACACACTGTCTCTGTAATATACTGCTAGGCTACCCTAGGAAATTATCCCTGTGTGTGCCATCTGTATTAAAATGGTTATTAAGTTATGAACAGGGTAACATAATACTGATCGGCTAATTATACACCCTCCTAAAAAACCTCCAGGTCTCTCTTACTCTCTCAGTCAGGTATTGAAATAATAACAGTTTGACATTCAGACACCTCACAAAGGCAGCTGCGGAAGGACAGCCAGCTCTCCCTGCGAGGAATCAAGCCAGGGGCACAGAAGTCCAGAGGAACGGCTGTGGGCTCTTTGCAGGAACAGAATACCGTTTTCTGAGAAACACGGAAACATGGGCCTGACACACACATACTTCTAGCTCCAAGTATGTTAGCGTCCAAATGTCACTGAAGTCACAGCCTTATGCTTTCCGAACCCGATGCCTCGCATCAGGGTTGCAATGACCAGGGCAGAAGGCCGAGAGCCAGATTTTGCTCTTGCCTTTGCTACCAGTTTGCGGCAGGGTTCGGGGGGGTTGTACCTCAGTTTCCCCATCCTGGAAACAAAGACTGATCTTTCTCGAGGGAGGAGGGAACAGGTGTCAGTTAGCTTGCATTTATAAAATGCTTTGAAAAGGACAAGCGCTTTGTAACTGCTAAGTGTTATTACATTAAAGAGGTTCGGCTGTGACCCACCACATTTGATAGATACTGTGATGGCATTTGCGTGTGTAGTCACCAAGGCACAGGAGCATTTTGGCTTCATGTGATTAAGGCTTTCCCCATTCCTTCTAAAAATTCAGACTCAGCTTCGCAGTGCTCACCTTTGCATGGGGCTCCCCAAAGCCCATATTTGTGACGAAATGAGCCCATAATATCACAGGTCATAAAATCTGCAAGTTTGTGCTAGGCGAGAGCAGGACAGTGGGCTGTGAAAAAATTCCAGCAGAATAGGAATGAGCGAGTATATAAGGGCCCGATCCTGCTGCCACGGACAGTAACGCGAGCTTCACCAATCCAGTGGAATCAGTAACCAGCTTACAAAACACAAAGAGAGGGCTAAGTTCACAATTCAAATATACATTTTGCTGTCTCCCATCGCCAGAGTAAACACACAGAATTGGGTAAATCATTTGTAACAGCACATTCGTGTTCCCCTTATCTACTGCATGATCATAAATTGGACTTAATCTAACACTGACTCTGAGCAGCTTCAGACAGACACCAATTTTTAAAACCAATCTGCTAGAAATAGCTGTCTTTGTACTTTCTCAAAATGTGGAATTTCCACAGCAAAACTGCCTTGGCCCAATATCCAGAACTGTTAGAACTGCTCCTGTGAGGGGTTTAATATCTTGAGACTATGAATGAGGTCATTGTAGAAAAAGGAAAAGTTATTTATGTCCCTAGAAAGACTGTGAATATTGGACTTCAAAATGGAGATCTCCATGTATATGGAAAAAGCTACTTTTGGTTATTTTAAGAAGTTCTGAAAATGTATTAATTACATTTTATTTTCTTTCTTTCTGGGGCTTAGTCTAACATTAACAAAGGCTTTAGGGTACAAGACTACAAAACAACACAATTCCAATTCCACTTTTAAAGCCTCCCTAAAACATCTTTTAAACCACATTTTCATTAAATATTTTCTGTGGTACATGAAGAATATGTGCCTACATTGCACTGATCTGTCAGCAATGCACTGAGGATATCAGGATGCATTTGGGACAAAATGTAATTTAGATGGTATTGAGACTTGTCAGAAACTCCGTCATCCCAAATTCATGCAAATACAAGGTACATACAAACTATAGCAAAAAAAATAGTCTTAACTATCCCCTCGAGATTCAGCAAAAAAAATTTTCTTCTGCTATGAGGTGGTCTTGCTTTAACGATGGCAAAAAATCAAGATAGTGTATTAGTTGCTAGGTAAAGCACATAAAAACTGACAGAATCAAGACAAAGCAGTTCTCTACTACGGGAGCCTTCCAGTCCCCGTTTCATACAGTAGGCACTATACATTATAAACCTATTGTGTACATGTATGCACCCACACACGTCTATATACATATACACACAAGTATATATGTAAATACACACACACATACGCAGCACATGTAATTGAGAAACAGCTGAGTGACAGAAGCTCTTAATTCTTTGGTAAGCAATTAGTGCTTACTCCAAATCTCTGGAGCATGGTGCGTCCTAAGAGAACTTTTCCATCTATCATATGACTACAGACAAGTAATCTTTGGTCACTCCAGGTTGGAACACTTCAGCTGGATGCATTTATGCATTGCTGTAAGCCTTGCGGTGGCCTCCCAAGAACGAGCTTGGCAGCAGATGTTACTGAGAATTTTTGCTTTGTTTGCAGCACGTACAGTTAGCCTAAGAACACAGGTTTCATGGGATAATAACCAGTTTGAGCAAAATGTTTTGAATTAGACCATGTGCTTTAGTAGGAACAGGAGTAGGCACATACTGGACATACATGCATGGTTGTGCAGCTAGAGATGCAATAGCTATTGCAGTTTCAGCATTATTTGCTGTCTCTCTTAAATACACAAATTCCATACGGTTCCACAAAGGCAGAGCAGAACAACCCACTCTCAGAGAAGCTGTCCCTCTATTCCAGCTCTCCTGGGTTCCGTACTCGGGACTCTCCGTTAGTTCTTGTCCAAGGAATGCAGAAGTCAAGGGATTATGGAGTTACACTATAGTACAGTCAGCCTTCTGGGTACACCCTGGACTGTGGGTTCCTGAGAGCAGATCCACTATCCCACGGCAGAGAATGGAGTGTAGTGGGCATATCATCTCAGTCAAACTGTCAGATGTATTTTCAATCATCTCTTAGGTAACGAGTATACACTAATTTCTTGTGTTATGTGCTTGGTTTGGGGATATGTTTTCTGTTACATTATATAACAATTGGCTAATGATTCCTAGTTAAACCCTCCATTAATTATGTGCTTTCTATAAATATGTATGGGAATAGACACACATTGATTCAGGTTATAATAGCCAAGGAAATATGCTTACTGTACAATGAAATATTGAGCCTGTGACCATTTCAGTGGCCATGGGCAGGCTTGTATCTCAGTTAGAGCAAAGAATGGCATATTAGGAAATCAGGTTTCTCTTACCAATTCTGCCATTAACGTTCTGGCTGATCTTGGTCTATCAGAAGGATTCCTTGTGCGGTAGTTTTAACATCTGCAAAATGAAAGTAATGGTATTTAGCTATCTTTTAAAAATCAGTGTAATCCTTCAATAAAGAGCTCAACATATAACGATAAAAAGCTCAATACTGGAACGATGCTGTTTTACATCAGCTAAGGCTTTAGCCCACGCAAGGGAGATACGGTTGAACAGAATCTCGGCTGAAGTAAACGTAACGTCTCAAGACAAACAGTCGAGTTTGGAACAAGGCAGGCATGTTAGGGCATGGTCTGGGTCATATGCGGAAGAAACCAACGTTAGGCAAACAGCTTTCTGAGTCATTCTCTGCTAGCCTAGCTTGAGAGTTTCCCCAAAGGACACCCCAGGCAATGGCACTGGTGAATCTCTGCCCACCTTTCCCAAACAGTACGTAAAATCTGGAGTTCTTGGAGGATACGTACTGATTCTAGGGAGAAGCTTGAAGAGCGTAGGGCAGCTCTAACGGCGGCTTGTTCATAGTGACCAAAAATAGTGACAACTGCGTGGTCTGCAGTGAAAGCTGGGCGAATTGCACAGTTCATAACGAGCAAGTGTCTGTGTCGCACAAACCTGTCATCACCATCAGGATTTAGCAGGCACACTGTCGGTTTTCTCAACGGAGAAGGCAAGGAGCAGACTGGCCCCGTAGCCTGGCTTAGCCTCTGACTGACAGTGGGTTGGTGGAGACAAGAGTGAGGAAGGCTTGTCCGACAGCACCCAGCATACCCTACCGCGTCTCATAATCTGGCGCTTTTTGGTGCACACAGAAGTGACTCGGGATCCTAGCAGGGATCCTCCCATTTAGCCGATGCTGAGTCCAAGGTTTCCACTGAATTTCCTGCACCAGGGAGCACTCTCAAGGTAAAAGACGTCTATTGCCAGCTGCTTTCAGCTGAGCAAAGAATGCAACTGGGTCACACAGGGCTTCATTACAAGGAATATACTCCTTTAAACTCAGATTCTTTTCCATCAGACACAAACCTGGTATTATCATCTTTTCATCATTGCAAATAAAGGACAGGCTCATAAAGCAGAGGTTACGGACAATGTTACTGCAGCTGAAAGAGTAAATGAATGCTCACAGCATTTCCTCTTTGTCTTATTCCTCATATCTGGCCACTGGAAGGTTGTATGGAGATAGCTAAAATAAACCAGTCACATTTTTTCTAACTTCCCTGTGATGCAGATATTAGCTCAACAGATGCAGTATTGTTGTGACTGGGAAGTTCTGAGCTTCCTGTTCTGTGAACCTAGAAGTTTGGTACCACATCAGTCTCTTTATCATCTAAAAATGCCAGTCGTTCCTTTTTGTACAGATGTGCAAAAGCTTGATTTTTGTTGGAAGTTACACATTTTCAAGCTTTTACATCTAGTAAGTGATTGCTGCATTCTGCACAAAGGTAGCTGCATTTCAGCGCTGTGTGAATGAGTCTTACAGAGCTAAACCTCATTCACCAGAATCACTATTATGTGAAAAAACTCATTTGACTTTGGGAGGAAAAAGGAGAAAATCTAAGTGGCTTGGCCAAGCAGTGACGAGGTGGTGAGAACAATACAGTGATCTGAAGGGCACAGTCCCTCCAACAGCAAAGGAATTATTCAGGTTGAAACAAAGCAGTATAGCCAGGAATGAAGGCAAGGAAGTAAGAAAGCAAACACTTAAATAGTAGCAGAAGGAATCTCCTCGTAGGGAGCTCCATTAAGTTGTGGAATTGCATCCCATAGGAATTCCTAATTTTTTGGAATATATATAACTAGATGGGATTAATAACACAAGCAAACATACAATAGGAAATATTCCTGCATTGGCTAAAGAGATAGAAAGCGCTCTAGTAGACCAGCTGGACCCTCTGTGGTATGATGCCACAACGTATACAAAACAAAGCCATGTTTTTAACCATATATCAAATATATCAAAAAGACTGTCTCTGATCCTAAAGCCCATTCGAGCAAACCATTTCTGTATTACTTGAATAAAAAGATAATACTTCAAAACAGTTGAACACAGCCAGATCTTCACTTAGTTTAACCTGACATGGACTTTAACGAAGGCATGTCGACATTCAAATGGAGTTTAGGCTCACTACTTATAATCTGCAATATTTAGGGATCCCACTTTTAGGGAAGCTCTTGTTAAATGGAAAGAAAGAGACTTTCAAAAGCGTTTGTCATTGGCCTGACAGTGCAGCTAAACAGGGCTTCAGGAAATCCCATCCATGTGTAGATGACTCTGATGATGTTTAAAAGCAGTCAGAAAGGTTTGAGTTTTGCACCCAAACAATCATTCTTTAAACTGAGAGCTAATGACAATGAGAAGTTTTTCACTGTAATCCCAATTAATCTATTGTAGTCTGCACATACATGGAGAGATTCACCAGTCTCAACAGTTAAAAAAATGCTGAGACAGAGCCCCAAATCATGAGACTGGCATAAAAATCATGAGTACTTGTAATACAAAGTGGACTTGTTTTTACTTGTTTTCGTTTTTCTACCTTAAGTTTTTAAAGGGATTTGGATATCTGACTCCCATTAAATGACTTTAAAAACATCCTAACAGCACAGTCCTTTGCGTCTTCAGGGAGATCCCCAAATACCCCAAAGCACTGGAAACATACTTTATTAAATGAGAACTGAAATTCTCATGCTATCCCTTGGCTAGAGGAGCTGGAAAAGCAACAACAAACACTGTTAGGCTCATGATGAAACACTAGACAGTATGATATTCAGCGTTAGCCTCCAATTTTCTCTAGTGCCAGTAACTGCGAGCTGATTTTGTAGCACTTATATGGCTATCTACCCAGCTGAAAATCACAAATCTAATCACTTGGTTTCCAAACTCCTCAGAGTGCACTTACAAATATTCATTTCCAATCAATTTGCACCTGCTAATATTTCGGAACGCTCACACGTGCTGACAGAGTCAGAAGCAATGCCGGTGCTTGCTGTTTCTATTGCAATAGCATAAAGAGGCTCTGTGCATAGATCACGGCCCATTGTCCAAAACAGGCACCGCATAAATAGGAATTTCTTTCAGGAGATTCTTTTAGAAAATCAACGTATGCACATGTGTCTTTCTCTATGCCATCCCTTAACTTCTGCTAGGCTTGTAATTCAGACAGTCCTCACAGTTTTAGGGATTAAACACACATCTTTGTCTGTCATAAGGAATGAGAGATTTGGCCAGGGCTCATCCACCAAAGCTGAGTCTAGCAAAGGGCAGAGCGAAAMTGGAGAGCTCTTTTCTTCAGGCTTATATCTGACAAGATCGAGGGTGAACACTAGCTAGACTGCGACAGCCTCTCCCTCTCCCCCGATAAGTAGGCAAATAAATAAATAAATAAACAGCATCCTAACTGCACTGAGAACTCAATAAAACAATCACATCAAATATGAGGAGGTATAAATCTCACGTCTGCACAGGTAACCCACTCAATTGCTTTTATTATGGCTCAGCCTGACTCCATTTATTACCATCCATGGCCTGGGTGAAGGATGTTTGCATGGAGGGTGGTCTCCTGGTGAAATCCTATCCCTAGAGCCGTGACAATCAGCCCATACAGAGGTGGATTTTGGTGGGGAGACCAAAGGCAGATCCATCTGTCTGCATGAAAACCAGTCAATAACCCTGTAACTAGACCCCTTGTTGCTGGGAAAGGGACAACACAATAGTTCAACACTGGAGCCATAGGAGAGAACTAGCTGTGGTTGGGGTGCGAAGAACGACAGGGCGTACGCATGATGTGTTTGAGGTGTGCGGACAGAGTATGTCTGTCCCTATAGATATGTGAGGAGGAGTGATGGGGTAGGAGGAGCGTAGAGGGTACCTTTGCATAGATAGTCAACACATTGAAAGGTCAGTGTGCCTGGAGGTTGGTACGGGGAAGGAAAAAGGATAGAGTTATACTGCGTGTTTTTACAGGTCATTTATATGGGGACTGTGAGCACAATGCAGATGTGCACCTTTGGGGAAATGTGCCTGTTGGCTGGATATTACATATGAGTATATTGGTATATGGCAGGGAGAATGTGTCTCCTGGCAGGCACGTATGCGGTGGCACAAAGTGCCTGTGAGCTGAAGGAAGCATATGCGGGAGCTCCGTGCGGCCAGGGAAGGATATTCCTTTGTCCTCTGCCTGCCTTGGGATTTATGTGTGTACTAGTTTTGACAGAGAGGGGGAAGAGTGATGTGCCAAAAGCCTGAGCTAACGGACTGTGAGTTCACAGATATGCTTCCTAGAAAACGCTATGCATGAAACATTTACCCAAACCTCACTGCTAAAATGTGAAAGTGGATGCTGGTGGCTTGGCTCTGCCTGGACGAAAAACAGAAGTAGGACATTTCTTGCTGCTCTCATCCCCTAGTTCTGCCATTCCTGTAGTGTCTCTAAAATTTGCCTGGCATGTCATTGCCAGTGCTTTTAGCATCCCGCAAACACAGGCACACATGCATGCACGCACACACTCGCACAGAGAAATGCTGGAGTTTGCCTCTATTAGTTCTTCTCTGCTGGGAGCCAATTTAATTTTTATTCCTTTGGTTCCACTTTGAACAGTTCCTCTCCTCCTCCGAGGGGAGCACCCTTCCCTCTCGCAGACTTCAGGGCACAGGCCTAAACTTCCGTTCCTGGTTGGAAGGCAAATCGCATCAAGAATAGTGATGGGCTCCGGTCAAAACGCCCATCATCGTATTTCAGTTGAGAGGAGAGGTATCCATATTTTGCAAGGTAAATTGATCTCTGCTCGTAATTCATAACAGGAAAAGCACGAATGCGACAAGACAACAAAGGCACAAGTGAAACTCTTGCGTATCTGCCAACTGGATGCTCTGCAGCACCTCTACTTTAAGGGTAGTTAAATGGCTCTGGCAATAAAAACAGTACCAACTGCTTTAGTTAGGGAGGGTTAATATCCCAGCCCTTTGATTCCCAGAGCTAGACCTCATTTTCTTTAATAGATCTGTTTCTTCAGGCTGGGCTAAAATATGAGGGAGATCTCAAAACCCCACTGCCCATTTTCAAACTGTCTCTTTAAACTGTGATGGAGTCTCTGGGCACTAATATTTGGGCACTTCTTAAAGGGGCTTTTGCCTTTCAACATAGTCATACTTTTCTAAAAATTCTTTTAAGAACATTTTTTGTTCAGTCAGCCTTTAAAACAGAAAATTGCAGCATAATGTAGCTATGTAATAGTGTCTGCTGTTAATATTTGCCTAAAATTAGGCTCAGAAAACCATTCTTGGTTGTTTAAACTTAGGCTTTCAAGCTTGAAAATGTATATATACATCTATACATAGATTATACATACATAAAAATACATACACTTTTATATATAAAATTAACGGGGAAGTTAGAAATCCAGAAGGAAAGAGGAAAGGAAGAAATAATATTTTTGAGGAAAAGGGATCCACGTTTGCATACTGTAAGTGCGAAGGGGAAGTGTATTTGTGGGATACAAAGGGACCAAGGCTGCGTAAGCAGAGGCAGAGTGGAAAATGAGTAATGCCACAAATTCCCTCTCCATACTGTACAAACAGCAAATTTAAAGTTTTAGAGAGTCTATGTGCTTGTGACGCTGTCTCTAACAGAGGGAGACCTTCCAGAGCGGGCGGAGAGCAGAGCTGGGTGGGGTGGATGGGAGGAAAGGGCAAGGGATAACGACGATGGAGTGAAAGACGAAGGAAGATCTGACTTGCATGTTGTCAGAAACAGACCTGCTGCGGTTTTACACGGAGCAGTCTGGCCACCACGCCAAACAAGGCACCGAGAGGGAACAGCCAATATTGACCTCCAGCTCCCTTACGCGGCTTTAACAATTTCAGGCTACGTGTGTGCCTGTGTCAGGGGTCTGTGCATGCGGAGATGGAAAGGATAGGCACAGAATAAGTGAATCTCGCTGTGCATGAATTCTGGTAAGGTATACAGGCTGGAGAGCAGGGAGGAATTGCACGCCTGTGTTCGTGTGTTTGCACATAAGAGCACATGTGTAAATGTATAAGAATGTGATTTCTGTGATCCTAACCCCTTTTGTGGATTATATAAATTTTTGTGACTTGCAGTGGTATTTAAAGAAAATTACATGGTTATGGGTGACTGCCCCTTTAAGACAGATGGTGCTTGGTGCCCAGCAGGCAAAACTGGCAGAGCTGGTGGCACAGGGACACATGCAACGGAAGGGAGCGTGGCCCATCTCAGGTGGATGTCTATGCAGGGAAATGACCCTGGCACAGCAAAAGGCAAGGGGTAAAGTGATCGTGGGGAATACAATCTTTAGAAGAATGCATGCAGAGGGTGCCGGCCTTGTAAGCGAAGCCTTTGTGCTGCCTAGAGCACCACCTTTCCAAAATGAAAGCACCTTCTGCATCATTTGAATGTGCTCCTGGATCATTCTGTGCACAGTGAAGTAATTTGAGCCCGGAAACCTGCATGCATTTGTGCGGAGAGAGCGCCGAGTCCCTATTGTTCCGTCAGACAATCTGCTCTGTAATGGATATTTGGGTTAGACTTGCCCTATAGCCCATGACATGTGTACAAGGAGGAGTGTGGGCATGTCACTAGGGCAACTCCAGCTGGGAGTATAGACTTATAGCAAGCATCTGAATGTATGTATCACTGGTCTGTGTAAGGGCCAAGAATAATCATTGTAACTCCRCAGTTACATACTGGGAGTTACAGGGGAGAGCAAAGGCATGGTAGTACACATTTTTGGAAGCCTGTCTAGTTTTGTGAAGCTCTGTATATGATTCTGCACRACTGCGGAGCAGCTGCGTTTCCTGTTGGCAGGGCAATAGTGTGATGCACTTACTATTCGTGGCTGTGCACAGATGCGTATGCGGGTGCCTAGCAATGACCTGTGTGTTTGTCTGTAGTCCTTTTGTGTAGACCTCTGAACAAGGTCATGTGGAAGCCACATCACCAATATACTGAGGAAAATGCATCTTGTGAGACGGGCAGCATTAGTAACACAAACCTGCCTGTGAGTGTGCATATGGCAGAGTGGCGTGTGCTGGGATGTGTGAACATGGAAGGCACATGGTGGAGTGGGTACACGTATGCACACAGATGCCATGTATGCATGCGGGGACATGTGCCTGTTCGGGGGTACCTAGCATGTCTGAGGGAACGTGTGTATACGGTATCATGTATTTGGAAGGTTGTGGATGTGTGCTAGTATATCTTATAGAGGATCCAGGGCTGCAGGAAGGTGGTACCTGGGGACAGTGAGGGTGAAAGGGGTTATGCTAGAGGAGATATTTCTAATAGTATCCATAGTTTAATGCCCTGGACTCTCTCCTCCTCTCCCCTCCCCTCCCCTCGCACTCTTCTCCTCATTACCCTGGTTATCTTGTTTAGGTTAAGAGGCCAATTTCAACAGACTATAATTGAAGAGTGAAGAGAATCTGATAAGATAAGGAAGGGACATCATTCCTCAAGGGATCAATAGAGGTTTCATGTTCCTCCTTCCCCTGCTGTGTTCCTAACATGCTAACACTGTGTACCCATGGGCCTGGTATATTTGCTCGGCTTGTCTGCATGCCAGAAAAGGAAGAATGGAAGCCGGGAGGTGGCTCTAGGTCCTCATCTGTCTGGGCAGTCAGAGCAGGAGAGGGGGAAAAACGGACATACAACGGGGGTGCTGGTGGTGGTAACGGAAAGGAAGGAGACAGGGCAGTGTGGTAGCCTCCGGGAGCCAAGAGGAGGTAGGAATGTGACAAGCTTGATCCCCACCTGGATGTGGCAGGTGGGCATAGGCTCACAAGGGAGGTGTTCACCTTTGATCTTTTATCTCAGTGTCTTGTTCTGCAAGGGAAAGATATTGATAATTTGTCTAGACTTAGACTTCCTTTCCCAGTGCTCACCAGCAGACAAGCTTAAAGCTTTTTCTAAGCACTCATGGGGGCTGAGCCCCTCCAGGTGAGGGAGGAGTAGTACCACCAGGCAGGACCAGCAGCTGGTCTTCATCAGGTTTATGTTAGGATCTGCGGTTCAGGCTTCATGATTCCAGTATCTCTCAAGCCATTCCTAGCAGGTCTTTGGACTAAAGCAGCATGGGAGGATCCACTTAAGAAACATCTGAGCTGCCTCAGCAGACACTACAGGTCCTTCACGGCAGGCGAGCCTGCCAGGGCTCCCTCCCATGACACACGGCACGAGTTTGTTTCCTTCTCACCTGACGCCCCTTGGCAGGAAGACGTGTGTCGCACAGGCAGTGCGAGATCTGTACGCATCCCTGCCGCAGGATCGGCTCTGCCTGGCAYGTGCAGGCAGCCAGGGCAGAAGGGCTGGGCAGCAGTGCGGACGGCAGCGGTATGCGGGCCTCTTAGCGTCTGTGCAGAGACGTCCCTGCAGGAGCCCCAGGCGGGTCCCGCGCAGGCGGGCAGCGCTGTGCAGGGCGCTCTCCCGCCACGGCAGCCCACGCAGGGAAGCTCGTGCCCTGGGAGACAAGCCGAGAGGTCAGCACAGTGCAGGATCCAATCCAGCTCCCATACTGCAAGGCTGGGCTACTTTCTGGAGAGCCTGAGACACACAGGGGTCTGCAGCTGAGATATCTTCTTCCAGCTGATTTCTTTTTTAACACCCAGAGAAACAGACACTGAGAGCAAGTCAGTCATGCAGCGAGCATGTGGCAGAGTTGGGAATACAACCCAGATCCCCTGACTCCCAACCTCAGGCTTTAACCACTAGACCATGCTTCCCTCTAAGCCACCTTGAACTTTCCTCCGTGAGGAAGGGGGCTGCTAAGCCTCTGTGGGCTGCAGTTTACCAAGCTGTCAGGAGTGTGCTCACTGGACCGCCTCACCAGAGACAGCCTTCCTCACACACGCTAAAAAAGTTGAAAAGAAATTCATTTCATGGCCGGTGGTTGCTTAAAAAAGGCGATTCCAGCATATGTATGTGATAAATGTTAACTGTGCATTAATCGCATTAAAGAGGACCCTATAAACTTTTCATTTCTAATTAAATTCTGGCCGGTGATTCTGGCGAAGCCAGCACACTCCGGGCCTTTGTTTATGTGGAAAATTAAAATGCAAATACAATGGAATTTATTTCCATTACCGGAGTGATATGCTGGGCTCCTCTGTTTAACAGCCTCCAATTATTTCCAAACAGGTCTTTCTTTCTCTCTCTCTCTCACTTGCTCACTCACTCGCTTTTCCTCTCCCCCTTACCCGAGATGCGTGAGGAGCAGGGAACCGGTAAAGCAGTGGGTGGGCTAAGCACGGTGTCACCTGTTCAAGGTCAAATGCAGGCAGGAGAACGGAGGAGGAAGGGGGAAGAGTGGGAGAGCCCAAAGGAGAAGGCAGAGGCAGTAACACGGCCTGAGCTAATGCAAAGAGGAGGAAAGGAGTTACCTGTTAGCAACCTCACTGAGAAATATTAGCTAAACTCATTGGCTTGCTAAACCCCAGCAGTAGAGATCACCTGACTGGGAGAGGTCACAAGCCTTCCCCTGAAGGGATATTTTGGTGACAGGATACACCTGAGAGCTCTCTTGGGAAGTCATCTTCATCTTTTGTAGTCCCAGCCATGTCTTTGTCTGGATGTGACTGTTGCTGGGCCAAATCCTGACGCCTCACAAAGCACAGAATGGTCCTAGTGCCACATTGCCTGCACACAGCAAATAAATCCGTGCAGCAGTGACACATAATCATCAGCAGAAAAATAACGGAGATCCCTTGTTTATTTTTCAAGTGACCAAACGTGGTTGCACTGTCACAGGGCATTACTACACAATATGCACATGATTCAGAAACCCAGAGATTCATTGCACATTTAAAATATCTTAGCACATATATTTACAAGTAAACACTGCTGACACAGAATCCCATTCATTCCTACATATATGGAAGACCCTGGTCAATTCAGACACTTGAACATCTGCAGGCAGCCACCCACACACCACACACATCTGCTAATGCACACAGGTGCCCTTCTATGTGTTCATATAGAAAGTCACACAAGAAGACCCTTGCAAAGGCGAATACGCACTTCACTGTAGACTTATGTAGTCATTCATAGATCTCCACAGATCCAGGCAAATCTATTTGGAACTGCACAGTGTAGTCTTGCTTCCAGAAACTCAGGACTTGGAGACTTGCTCGAAAACATAACTGACAAGTCTTATCTAGACCAGAAGGGTGCCAGTAAGTACACACATTTAAACATATCCACATAGCCTTAGACATACATGGGACACATACACACAGCTGGACCATTCCCTGGAGCCTGTGGCGGTGAGCCAGGCAGACCAGCAGCGCTAGGCGTGCTGTACACGCACCAGCGAGGTAGCTCGGCACGTCCCACGGGAAGGGAGCGCTTGGGAACCAAAGGGATATTCTGCGTACCGCATGTGAGCATCTTAAGGAATCACCTAGTGTAAATGATCCCGCCCCAGCCGACACAGGGAAACACGAGAAGGACACATTCACTCACAACACTGAAAAGAGGCCATTACCCAGTCAAACAACCCAATCCCTGACATCATTATTCAATACACAGGAGCCCTGAAATGCACACTAACTCAATCACGGAGACACACAATTACCAAATAATCCTGCTGCAATCAATGGGACGGACATGCGGTCATACAAAGCACACCCACCCCGGTGTTAATACACAATAAGAGCTGCCCAACAAGCGCATACAAAACAGCCATTCAAAAGCACAATGGCAAAACTTGTGCGCTGCCTTCTCAAAGGGGACTTGAAAACTCCAACAACAAAACCCACCGCTGGCAAAGGGMCCCGAGAGCAAAACTTCGTGTGCGTGCAAAATCTGGCCGCTGTCGGTCTGGGGAGCAATAAACAGTAACAGCCCGAAGCCAGAGCACATTCACGTCCTGGTGAGGCTAGGAGACCCTGAGGGCACTCAGGACCATGCAGGATTGCACCCACAGCCACTGAAATAAACCCATACAGTGAAGTGACGCATTTGCTCAATAACCAAAAGCCCAATGCAGTCACTACTAACGCAAGCAGGGGTACGTGGCATTCAGGACTCACCATAACACAGACCGATATAACAAAGCAAAAGCAACTGAATAATATAAATGCAACATGCCCACACTATGAAAGGATGCAAAGGCTATTGAATACCCAAAGCAACAGCATCATCTCACAGCCATGCCTCAGCACAACAGCAAACCCTCCTCCCAAACCCTGCTAGCACGCACAGATATATCATAGCACCAGCGTCCTTCCCCATCACACAGGAACAGTGTGCCCACATAAAACGTGCACAGGACCACAAACACAAGAAACCTTCCTTGTGTCTCCGAGGCTCTGCCAGAGCCTGCTAACCCAAGCACTTAACGCAAGGCCCAAATGGCCAGCTTTTGCAAATCCTGCATGCTCTTATGGGTAGTGGGAGAGGGGAGCCATCTCACGAGCCCTTTTCTGGGCACCGGAGGCATGAGCTATAACCAGGTTTTGTGTCTAAGAATTGGCTATTATGGAAAACGACAGAGAGGATGTGGGAAGGCTGCTGTGTATGTGCGTGTGCGCATGGTGTGTGCACAGGAATTCCCCTTCCTCGACCAAGTCGGCTGTTTGTAGCCATTAAAAAGCCTAGGTCCTCATGCTGGGTGTTCAGTGAGTATTGATTCAGTCTGCAAGCAATTTTAATATTTCTTCAGGGACTTTCCAGCAACAGCACAAGTCATTAATTCACCCTCCCAAATTGCTTATTCAATAGCAGGAACATGGCTCCTGAATAAAGTCCCAGAATTTATGTGACTCGCACAAGTCAGGAGGTCAAACAACTGTTATGGAGCGAAGTTAAAAATCCAAATAAAATATTGACACTTTTTTGGGGAGTGGGAGGAGGGGGAGTGGGGGAAGGGGAAGAAAAGGTATTTAAAATAGGGTTTTGTTGCAATGCCCCCAGGATAAAGAATGGAAAGAGATTGAAGACAAGTTGGAGTTTGTAAAATCAATGGGATTTATTGCATATCCGCTTGGCATTTAATAACTCCTTCCCTTCCACCTCCCTCTGCACCGTACATATATGGGGGAGATAGATAAACTCTTCCACAAAAGTAGGAACAGCCAGCCCCAAAGTGCACAGATGCACACCCAAACCCTCCCACACAAGGCACGCACACGCAGGGGTGAATGCTACTGAAAGGCACTGGTGTAACACCAGAGGATCCTGTCAGGACCAGGACCCCATCATATGCGGCGTTACACATACCCGTGTAGTAAAAGACAATCTTTGTCCACAGCCTTTGCAGAGAAAAGATAGGAGGGGAAACTGAGGCACAGAGTGAGTTAAAACAGCCTGCTCAGAGTCACAGAGCCCCTGAGCAGAGCGGCGGGGACGAGGAGCCAGCTCTCCTGATGCCCAGGCAGTGCTCCTGCTGCTGCCGGATGCTGCCTTTCCAGGGAGTGAAAGCACACCCAGTCCCAGCGAGAAGACATCCATCTCCGAGAAGGGACACACACACGTACTCCATACAGGCACACAAAAATTAACACATCCACAGGCATCACGCAAGCACATCCATATGCAGATAGACGCACATGCAGATACAAGTATATACATGCTTTTACTGAGCTCATTGCTATTCAGAGAGTGCTGCAGCCAGATCACACGCAGAAGTAGGAACATACCTGCCAACTGACATACATGCAGATGAATGTGTGCACAAATGCACAAGCATACGCACGCACTGATACATCAGTTTATCCTTATACAGATGTTTATCCACACCAGCATACAGAAAAAGTCATGCAAACTGATGTGTTGCTAAAAGCCTATATTTTACTTGTAGTGGTATCTTTTTAGCCAGCTGCATAGAGACAGATATCCAGATACACACAAATACATTCTGTGCAAGCACATTTATATATAGGACTGTCTCCTTATCATATTATACCGGTAACTGTTTCAATGAAGCTAAGCTAATTTACACCAGCCAAAGATCTGAGACTGTAGTATCTGTCAAACAACATTGATTCATTAGCACTAACTCCATAAAAAACAAGTGCACAAAAATATAACCGAACCATGTAATCAAGAAGTACTTAATGGCTTGAGAGATGGAAGTGGTTTTTGCTTTGTTTGGGGGTTTGTTTGCTTCTCTGGTTGACTTTTTAGCAAAGATTTAGGGCAGGTGCTTTATCTGAGTTGAGATTTTCCAAAATGCAGTTTTTCAAGGGCTTCTTTGCATTCCGATAAAAATAATGTTTGACAACATTTTCCTACTAAAATATGCTTTGACCAAATACCTGGAGCGGTTTTGAATTTAAGCAAGGTAATGAAAATTTTGAAATTTCCGTAATTATTCTTTAAAATATTAACATTTGTGCATGAAAAAATATGCTTCTGGGTTACTTCTCCAACTGCTTTGTTCATGGTTGATTTTGCAACTGCCCTTTAAAAAATGGCAAGATAAAATCTTCAGGCCACCTTACGTACCCTCTGTCTTCTTAGACTACAAAATATTCAAGAAAAAATGTAAAAGTAGTATAGTTTTCTAAATACCATTGCCTCTGTCCCTCTGTACTCCTACACCTACCAATCCTTATTGCATCAGACCTTGTCCCTATGCTAAGTTGACTCAAACAATGAAATAAATGTTAATTTACAGCTGGAGGTATGCTGATCCATTAGGTGAACAAATACCTAGTTCAGACTGCTTTGAAATAATGGAACTGGATAAAAACACTCGAAGTTCTCTAGAATATCATGATTTTCAGAAAAGATACCTTGTAATTTCCCAGAACTAGGCACAATACAGTACTGCAAAAGCCTAAATAGTAACATTCAAACAATTAAAAACTATAGCTCCGGCCTGCCGACGGTTAATCGCTTTTTGTACCTCTTCTCCATGTGCCCCGCTAGCGCCAGACGCTGGCAAAGCAGCCCGGAGCGGCCGCTGGCCACTGCCTCCCCTGCCGCTCGGGGGGGGGGGGGGCTGCCTGCAGGGGCAGGCGGGGGCCGCAAGCGCCCGCCTCGGGGGTCCCTCCAGCGCCGCTGCTGCCGGGCGCCGGCGCGCGCCAGGCGGCAGCTGCCGAAGGAGTCCCGGCCGAGATGGCTTCAGTGACACAGAACGGGCCACGGGCTTGTTTACACAGAGGCAAGCAAGAAAATTAATCTGACTTAACTTTGAAAGTGGATTGGTTAAAACCATTAAAATGCTGTTTGGATGCTCATTCAAAATTGGAGCGTCCTAAATTCAATTTAGTTTACTTCATTTCCAAAGTGAATTAAGCTAAACTAAATTAAAGCTGTCTTAATTTTAAACAAGGGAGTCAGAGGTGTAATGTAGTTTAACTAGACCATTTTAATTTCACACTTTCAGTTAATTCAAATTAGTTATTTTGCATAGCCATATGTAGGTAGACCCCGAGACTGCTAACTCCTATGGACAGGGACAGTATTTACACAGGGGCGAGAACAGCAGCACTCCAAAGTCCAGTGCGCTCTCTGCCAGCCATGCCAGTTGTAACGCAAGGGGAAATAAATAATAGCCAAGTTGTCCAAGGCCCACGAAAAACACATGCTTCTGCAGTTTATTAAATGGATGCCAGATACACCATTTAAAAACAAAACAGACCCGCACTCGCAAATTTATACAACTAGGCAAAAACCTACAGAAGTATGAGCCTTATAATATAGCGAGGTTCCACGTAAATCGTGTATCAGTATTAATACGTTAGATATTACATAATGGATATTATAGCCTTGCTGTGGATGAGTTCTGGACGATTATGACTTATTATCTGTAATAACTGTGCTGGGTGCTGTACAAAAACATCAATATAGCTAGCTGTTGACGGTTATAAGCCACAGATCTGAACAGCCTATCTGCCTATTAAACTCTGTTAAAAACTGTAATGGTTGAATAAATGTTTATTAAAACATCTATTAGTTCTTCATGGGGTCTGAATATAATATGTGACCCAAATGTCTAACTGCATATAGTCACAGTCATAAATACAGCTCTATAGGCAAAGACAAACATGTCCGCACAACATCATATGATAAATTAAAACACGCTAAGGGACAAATGCTAGTGCTGTTAGCCCACAAACACAACACAGACACCTAMACCAACAGATAGCTCATACTCTTGAAACTTCAGACCTGTTTGCGACTTACATGGAGTCATGCAGACTGGCTCCAGATTTGTCCTCTGGTTATAGAAAGATGACTCTGTTCTATTAATATGAAAACTAGACTACGTTATTTTGAGATGAGCAACAACTGTATATTGGAAGTCTACGTAGCATCCAGCATCCTGGAGCACTAGCCTGTGGCTGGCTGCTTTAGGCAACATAATAAAGCAAGGAATAAATAATAAAAAGCAGTAAAGGACTAGAACAGGAAGGGAGAGATTCAGGTTTTCTCCAGAAACTTYCAACCTTTCAATGTGGTTTTTATTTTGAATCAGAACTTCAGGAAAATTTCTACAACTACATTTCAGTATAGTTGGAATCTTCTGTTTTAATAAAATCAAAAAGTATGATTAGAAATTTATTTTTTAACATAGCCTCAAATACACCGAAAAAGGTAATTTTAAAAGGAAAAAAATATATTTTTTTTCCATTCTGACAGGGCCGAAACTCTTCTCACAATTTTGTTTGCTTCTTTAAAACCCAATGTAAAAATAACATTAGATCTAAACTGACACATTCCCAGTACTCTTTTGAGTTTGGTCAAACATCATTTTCCATTATAAATTTTTCACTGATTCTGATAAAAGTAAGGTAACACCCACATAAATGGGATCACTCCCCAACAGACTCAAGTGAATACTGAAAYGGAGAACTCTACAGCATATAGAGATAATACACTCCTAATATACAAGGCTGCCAAGCCCCACATTTAAAAAATTCTGAGTGAATACTCTCCAAAAGTGAGAGACCAGCATAAAATTCACAAGACTGTAAATAAGAATGTATTTGGGTTTCTTTCTCTTTGCCTCTGGTTCTGGGCCTTTGGGAGACAGCCAGGGCCCACTTCCCACCTGTTCTTTGCAGTTGTGAGAGCCAGAAATACCTTGGTTTTAAATGAAAGCTGAGATTTGCACATAATTGCTTATCTTTAAGATCTGAGGTTTTACATAAAATACCAAGTATGAAGAGACTTGCAAGAGAGCTGAGAATATTAGCTGCATTTATCTGTTTCCTCCCAGTTCAAGACTCTTCCTAGTGCACACATGTCTTCTGTTAATCAAAATGAATGTCCACAAGGAATTCAGCACAGGCTCCTGAATTTTAATAACTGAAAACGGGCTCAAAGCAAAGCTTTCAATTAAAAGTTCCCATGCTCCAGATTAAGATATTTAACCTTGGCAAGCCCATGTGTTTCTGTAAGTCTTCTTAACTCACCTGCTGGCACAGGCCCTGTTCTGCCAGTCGCAGCCCAGGCTGCGCGGCGGTCACTGGCGTGCTGGCAGCTCATAGAGCTGTACCCAGCGCCAGCTCCATGCTGCCGCGGCAGCGCTGCTAACAGGACCCGAGCAGGCCAGTCTGGAGGTACAGAAGTTGTTGCTTTGAACTGCAGCGCTGAGCAGATGTACTCTCAGAAAATGATTAATTCCTAAGATCTCAAAGATATCTGAACGTTTTCATTGAACAAACCTCTTGCTAGTGAAAGGGATGTAGCCACTGGCAATGCCTTCACTCTCTCCTGCTCTCTTCCTGCGGCTTATTGTAGTTCTTTAAGCTTTTCGTCTTTTGTCATAGAGATCATGAGTTTGTTGAGGGGGACTGATAGGTCTGTAGCTGCTGGAATGGATATTCTCATGGGTGCTCCRAGTCGAATATCTGCTCCCCGGTTGCCTATGATACTAGAATTTATTTGGACACCATGACCCAGGTGGCTCCTCCGAGGCCCATGTTTCTAAGTAAGTCCAAGATCAGCAGAACCCATTTTGTTCTTGGAGCTTTCCTTAATTTTCCTTAAACCTGGGATGACAAGCATCTACACCTGGATCCAGTTTGCTTCCCATATTTTGTAAATTGCATGACATCTTCTAGATGTTTAGATTTTAATGAATTTCTGGCTTTCCTGACTGCAAAGAAAGCCCTCCAAATGTGAACTCAGCGTAATAAAAGTAGAAACACTCAGGACATTTCTACACTGCAGTCACTGCTTGACTGTAGCTCATGTAGACATACTCTAGCTGGCTTTAAGCTAGTCGGCCTGGGTCTCGATGGCTGTGTAGCCACAGCTTTGCAGAACACAGCAACTATCTAAGCATGCCTTCAGTTTCCCAGGAGGATTTTGTGCCCTTGTGCAAAGGGCTAACACAGATCCACTTGGATAAACGGGAGAATGTTTCTCAAAGCCTAATGCTGCAATTTATTCTGGGAGGTCAGACTAGGTAGCCTACACCCATAGGGCTGAACACCATCAGCGCCAGGAGCACCAGTGGCATGAAGCTGTGTGAGTTGCTGCTCACCAGGATGAGTTGGCAGGCCAATATCCCCCTGCCTGGCACAAACCTCCCCCCCAGGAAGGCAGGCAGCTTTCACCTTGCCCTGCTTTCCTTCCACCCCTCTTCCTTACTTCTGGACTTGTAGTGTGTAACACAGCAGAACTGGAATGGGCAGGGATCTGCTAGAAGCTGAACATTAATGCTCTGCTCAAATTAAATGAAATAAAACTGTATGGTGTCATCACGGGTCACTGATTTAAAACAACAAAAAAATCCTAGCTCCTCTCTAAGCCCTTCAGATAGTAAAACTGTTGCTGTGAATTCTACCTCTCCTCAAAGYGCAGCCAAGAAATGTTCTTTGCAGCAAGAGAAAAGGACAGGATTGGACTTTCTCTTGTGGTCTGATGAGAGCAGGCTAACCTGGAACGAAGTGGCCCTTTTTCCCCACCTTTTCAGGCATTATGTCAGTGTAGCACCAGTGAAGTCAATAGAGCTTCAAGGATTAACAATAGATGAGGAGCCAGACATCCTCAAGGAGGACAGCGATTGTGTTTTGAGATATGCAAGGCATCTCCATTTCCATCTCTCATCTATTTGGAAGCTTCAGAGAAATAGATAATACCTGTCCAGACACCTCTTAGGACCTTCTATTTATCTGTCTGTCTGTCTGTCTGTCTGCCTAATCAAGCTATCAAATCTGTGTTTACTAAGATAGTATACAATCACCCTTCTTCTCTCTCCTCTTCCAAAAGGTAGGGAGAAGGAAATACAATTTTCATGACAAGAGAGAGTCTGAATGTGTGAATATTGCTCGTGGCCCCTGAATGTGGCAAGCTTTGGAGGCATTCTGCTGTCTTGGCAGGGAGTGCCAGAGCCTCAGGCCAGCTAGCAAGAAGCTGAGTCGGCTGCTCCTGCCAATGTCAGCTGTTGTTCTGAGGGTTGCAAGTGTCGCAGTAGATTTTGAGAGCAGTAGGAGAAGCTACTATCCCCGGCACATCCTAATGGAAATTATGTTATGGCTTTTGGGGGGCAACTGCAGCTCTGATCCTTCCAACTACATCTGCTGATGCAAATTTAAATGTGCAGTTGACCACTGAAGTCAGTGTAGCTGAAATACAGCTCCTGTGCTCTCACCTACCTCCCTTCCTTTCACATACAGCCACTGTCAGCAGGGTACATGCCACTTCTGCTTCAAGCAGGGGAATGAAGCCAATACTGTGCTACAGTTCGCTGGAGCACTTACTTGGCCCCTGTTATTACGGAGTCTAAGCCCTTCACTCCTCCTTCCAGCTGTCCTCACTGTGCCCCAGGTGGCAAGGCAATGCTCCTATCTTCACTCTTCAGGCAGGAAACAGAGCACAGAGAGAAATACCAGTTTGTCCAAAAGTCTTGATGAGAGGTCCATGGCAGAGCAAGGAACCAAAGCTCTTTCCTTAAGTCAGATTAGGCTCTATCAGACTTTTATTTCCTTTCCTTCACCCCCCAAATCCCTTGGTCATGTTTCCTCACCATGCTATGAAGCTTGCTTTCTATTTTGAACTTTGTGCAAACAAGACTTTCTTCCCTTTCTTTTGCTCAGCTGTGACTTCAGCTGAGCCTAGACCCTTGTGCAGAAACAAAAGACTCTCTCCTATTTGAACCAAAGCCATGTTCAGAGCTCTTTATGCCTGCACAGCACCAACCTGCAGGTGCAATATTGTTGGCTCCATGGCAGCTGTCACCAAGGAGCCCAAAGCTGGCTCTTCCATGTTCTTCCATGTTCTCCCTCTTCCTCGGATGCACTTTGATGCCAGCAACACTGGGATGGTCACCGGCCTCTTTGTAGGAAGGGAACTGATGCAGAGAAGGAATTGCTGTGTCATTTAGCCCTGCATCAGGTCCTCTCCAGGATGGTTCTTGCTATACTCTGTGTGCACAGCCCATGGTTCAGTCATGTGCTAATTAAGCAGATAGGCACAGCAGGGTGTATGTTCCTTGGCCATCGCAGCCTCCCTTGGATGCACTGCAGAGAACGAGGCTGAAGCTTAGCAACGTTAGCTGTCCAAGAACTGTTTTAATTGCCCAGTAATGCACACCCCGGGGTCTTGTAATGCACTTCTAATATGGAGCATTTAAAATATGAATACTTCAAAAGAATTAAAAGGAGTTTGGTGCTCTGYGGACTGTATCCCTCCACTCTGAAAAATAATCCATTGCAAAAGTTTATGATCAAAGTGAGGATGCTGATGCTTTTTGAAGTCTGTCAAGGTGTTTTCTTGGGGCAGCAGGACATTCCTTTTCTTGGTGCAACTTCACTCAGTTCTTCCAGGATTAAAAGAATTGCTAAACTTGGAGCCCTAGATGGTTCAGACCTACCTCTTCTCCATCTCATCAGCCTCAGTAAAGAACTCTGTAGCGGTGAAGTAAAATTACCAAAGGAAAGCTTCCTCCGAATAGCTGTCATCTGACAGCTTCTTTCTACACAGCGAGAGGGTATCCATCTAGCTTTCTAAGATTTTTTTCTTTGAAATATTGTCTACAGATTCTTCCAGCAATAGTAGAAGAGGAGAAACCACAGAGTGCATCAGGCTAGAAGTGGGTCTAGATAGTAGTGTCACAGAAGCAGGGGGACATTTCTTACAGTCTGTCATTCTTTCAGCAAATAATTCCTGGGCAGATTTAGAAGTGATTTTTCACTTGCTTGTTTACAAACAAAGAAAGGCAAGTTCTGCTTCTCAGTAAGGACTATGTCTCAGCTAGTTTTATCTTTAAGATTTTTTTCTACATCCTTGATCAAATTTGATTAGAGCTGGTTACAATTGTCATATCAGGAGAGATGATTTTTATCTGTCCATCTGTATTCAGAATCAGCAAAAAGGAATTGCATTAAAACTTCCAAAATAACAAAACAGAAATCAATCACTGGAAATTCCTGACCTAATGCTGAATATTTAATAAAGTGAGAAGCATCTGAAACAGGCAGCTGGCTTCAGTTGAAGCTGTCTGAAGTATTAACWCTAGAAAGTGTTACTACAAGCCAACTGTGGTAACTCACGAATTCCAGGAGTGGATGTATAATTCAGGTGTGATGATATGTCCTGTAATGATATAATATGCCATTACTTAACATAATATTACATATTAAATTCAGATTTCAAAATGAAGTTCAGTTGCTTTACTACAGTCAAAGATCTCTAAATGTCCTGCTGCTGAAACTTCAGAAGGTTATGTATTAAATCTGTGTATATTCTTTGAACACAAAGTAGACAATTTTATACAAAAATCTCCCACTGGAAAATGAAAAATGGGAATTTACAGTAAGTATGAGTTTATGCCCCTAATTAAACACAAATGCTGTTATTGGAATCACTGACTGTGATGGAATTAGAGCAGGGATGACTTTAGTTCAAAGTGACAATTTCTTTTTGAGAAAAGAAAGATTTTTGAAAAATCTGCATTTACTTAAAGAAATCAGCACTGCTGACTGGCACGCCAGGATTTGTGCCCCCTCCTCTTTTGAGAAGGATTGAGGAAGTGTTCTGTAATAGGCATGTCTTTCTCCAGAGTCTAGAGGTAGGCACAAGCCATCGAGAGCAGCAAGAGGTGATCAAGGTTTTGCTCCCTCTTAGATAGCAGTAATCCAGAAATCCTAGGTTTGGGGCAGCAGAGCTGGCTGAGTGTGTTTTTAGGCCTCTGGTAAGGGTCAGAAGCTTTCAGCAATCCCGAAGTTTAAAGACTGCATTATTATGCTGCATGTGTTGCTACAGGATCAGGTCAGCTTTGTTCATCTTTCATCTGCCGTTTCATCAGGTGGTCCTGTGTACAGCAGGCTCCTTTGAAGCCTCTTAAAGTGCCAGCACCAATTCCTAGTGACACTGCCATTCATCACCATCCCTAGAGAAACTGACCCCAGGGCGGTGCACTGCCGTATGCTGTACTCCAGGTTAGCGTCCTGAGAACTCTCTTTCCTTGCGATACCAGAGTTCAGCCATGGCTGTAAGGCAAAGGAGCTCTGCTGGGGAAAGCCTCTTCATGATCTGCCTCTTCTTTCAACCATAGGAAATACCTTCAATGCTGAGACTTCATTAGATTCAGTCATTCAGTGCCAAGAACTATTTGATCCAAGTCATTAGTGGTCGCAGAAACAGAAATGCTCCCCTTTGCTCACTGTTTCCAGACACTTTCTCATGACACAAAACTAGTTTCATTCCTAAGAGGGAAATGTTTTTCAGCAGAGCCTTTCACCTCTGGGTCACTAGTTGAAATCTGGCCCTGGTTGGTGGTGACCGAAAATCATTACCAGCTGACGGCTACTTGGTGAAATGAGCTGGTGAGTCTCATTCCAGTTCCTAATGGACACATCTCAGTAAACACAGTCACAGCTGGCACTAACTGGCATTCTCAGCTGAGAGACCACAAACTCAAGGGGGAAGAAAACTGAACTTTCCTCTTCATCCCCTGCCTCAGTTTCTGAAGCATTATGGACAGGACTTTTACACCACCATTGTTCCACAGGCTGTTTCTATTCTAAATAGCTTTTCAAAACTTGGAAGTTTGCATGCAGCATGATTCAGCACAGTTTGATTGGCCATCTCCGTATAATTAGGCTCATCTTATGGATCCCCTCAGCAGAAGCTGAACTGTCTGATGTCACCTCTCAGTATGACTGGAACTGTCTGATGTCATCTCAGTGCTAATAGGACATTTTATAATATGTCATCTAAGGCTGCAGGGGAAATCTAACCCATTCACTATGCTACAGTACAATAGAACATAACACAGTAAAATGTGTATGTTAACTCAGACCCCCTCAGGCAGATTTTGGATGGATGGATGGATGGATGGATGGATAGATACATTTATACAAAGTATACATACATTATATCACTCTATTGATTTTTAAAAAGTTCCAGGTCTGCCTGGCTATAATGAGATTTTTGAACTTTGTGTTGCGATCAATGAGGGGAATATTATTGGCCTGGAGAATTGATATACCCGCTGTCTGTGGCTTGTTCTGCTCCTGGACTGCCCCTGCCCCCAAGGTGTACGATTCCATCAGACACTTAACCTCTTTTACAGTGTCATCAGGCTAAAAGGAATCTAATAGTGACACGGGACTTGTGCTCAGCACTCTGGCACTATTGCTTTCCTGTCACAAATAATTTATAGCTTTCTATTTCCATCCCTTTGCCTGCACCCCATCCCCTCTTTCTGTTTCTCTGGGCTGGGGGGAATCAATAAACTCACACAACCAGAGTGGCACTTCAGGGGGCTTTAGGGAGAATGTGAGAGAGAAAAAAAAAAGGAAGAAAAAAGTTGTATTATTTGCCCTGGCATAGACTTCTTAGATCAGCTCCTCGGCTAGTGAAAATCAGCATGGCTTCAGAATCCAGCCTCTTAGCCCCAGGGCCTCTGAGACCTTCTACCTAGGTCCTCAGCAGCTATAAATTAGGATTCCTGGTACCACTGAACTATGTGTAATGAGGATCTGAATCTCCATCCCAAGCTATGAACCTTGACATTACCTGTCTCCAGCTAAGTCCCAGGCATGTTCTCTGCCACTCCAATTACCGTCCAGGTTTCATCGTGTATATAACTGAATTTACTAACATGCTGAAGTGATAAGCTTTGAAATATGCTTCTCTTTCCTAAGAACCTCTCTCTCTCAGAAGTCATGCTTTTTCAAAAAAGTCCTCTCAAAGTCTCTGTCTATCTCTAATGCTGCTTTATCCATGACATATGGCCCACTAGACACACATCTGCTCTTTGAAGTTTTGCCAACTTATTCTTTAGAATGTGTTTTTCAGGGAGTACAGCCTTCTACAAGAAGCCCTTGGGTGGGCAGGGAGAATGCCAGAGTTATTTGCTTTCACTTTTTGGAGAGATATTTGGGGAGAGTTTAAAACTCTCATAATGCAGGGCTGACAATTCCAGAAACTGAGCGCAAAGAGCATACGCACCTTCACCCTAATTGGAGAGACTCGTTTTAATCTCAGAAGGGAATTTTGTCTCCATGGCCTCTGCACTTCATGGCTTATTTGTGAAGTTCCTTGGTGAAAGAGTAGTTCCTAAGCCACAAATACCCAGCATCTGCCAGTAGACAGCCCCCCCCCCCCAGTCAAGTATTAGGTGCTAGTGATTTTCTTTCATCATTGACCTCAGCTGGATTTGAACCAGTGACCTAGAGGTGAAAGATTTCATGTAACAAGAACTGGAGCACTGACAATTACAGCTCAGTTTATTTTCAATCTGAGCTGCATTATGAGCTCTGTGGCATTCACTGAGGCATCTTTTTTGGGTTCCCATGCTACATTCATTTACCACCTGATAAACACCAAAGGTATCTCTTCGCTGCAGCTTCTTTTTTCCTGGTGATCTATATCCCATCACCACTTCCCACTGATGCCTTCTGCTCCCAACTACTTGTTTAGGAAGGACAAGGGCTTTTGTAGAGCCTTCTGTAAGTTCAAATCATTCAGTTCAAAGCCAGAAAAGTATTTTCTAGGCACACAACACAATGAAATCTGCACTGTTTGCAAATCTAGCAGTGGCTCTACTAGCTGCAAAGACTGGCTGATGACCAAGCTGGAAGTGAGCATCCTGCAATCAGATCATAAATGATAATGTAGTTGCTAACACATAGGAGAGACTGGATCCCAGCTTGTTCATTGAGCGCCATAGCTATGTAGTGAATATCCAGGTTTGGGGAGGACAGAGCCAGCAAGGACAATCTTTCTGGAACTGACTCTAAAGTCCTATGACCATTAAAGCAGTAGAATCATGACCATAGGGAGTCAAAAGAAGTCACTCTACCCCACCAATTGCTGCACCCAAACATCAGCTCGGGCTTTCAGGTTCTGATAACTGGGATTGCTGGTATACAAAGGCACAGAGAAGTTGTATGAGGAGCTGAATTCTGAACACATTTTGCTCTTTTCCAGGATTATCAGAACCAAAGTTCAGCAACCCTTCCACCCAACACCAGACGGGAGCGGGACAGGTGTGACTGCACCAGGACATACTATCGGTAAGAAGGCTGGCATGACGGGTGACAGGACAAGTGGAAATTAGGATGAAGCTCAGCTGAGGGAACAAAATCTGACAAGCAGATGCTAGGGCAGAGCAAAAGGGAGAAGGGGGCGGGGGGAAAGAAAGCTCAACAGAAATCAAAGTTTCTGTTCTCCATTGCCTTAATCACATTGCAGAGAGGGGTATCATGGCAGAGAAACTGGCTCAAGGTAGGAGCTTGCCCAAAGTGATTCTGCCTCTACATCCATTTTACTTTCACTCCTTTTCCTCCCTAGAGAGAAGCATTTACCACTATCCTATCTAAGCTCTAGTCTTCACTTTTTGTCTCCTTCTTAGTCCAACTTGCCTTTCCCTTYTCTTTCCCTGTTTCTCTTCTTTTCCTTTGCTGGAACTGGTCCATTTCTTTAATACACAGATTAGAGTGAGATATTCCTGATACCTTGCAACTAAGTTCTTCATTGTTCTAGTCCTGCAGTCAGGTATCCCATAGGCGTTTTTCACTGAGAAAATGCATTTGCTGCTAGGGGAGATGGCTTTATTGAGGTGAGCAGAAGATGGAGACTGTAATAAAGCTTCCAAACATCTAAATGTCTACTAGTCTGTTGTGTTTAAAGGCACTGTGCTAGATGTGTGATATCTTTCACTGATGTCTCTGTGGTCTGTATGCTGTATATGCCTGCTGTTGTTAACATGCTCTTACCAGTAACAATTCAGAGCAGGAAGAAACATGTTGTATTCTGGGATACTGTGAAATACAGTGGCCAGCTGTGGCCTAAGACACTGTCTTAGATACTGTTGGTTACTGGCAATCAGCTGCAGTACAGAGATTTACTGGAAAGTGCTGGTTTATATGGACAGAGCTGCCAGATATAACCCTGTACGTGAACTGTGTTCAGGGACATAATGGAATTAATGGGCTGTTATGGAACAGCATTTCTGGATGCTCTTTTTAACTGGACTTGCTCACGGGACTGGGAAGCACTGACCACACCAGATGGAGTTGGCAGATATTATTCCTTCTTGGAGAAGCACTGCAGTGTCTAGGGAATGCACTGGCTGAGCTGAAATAGTGACTGTGAGTGCTGCTACTGGAGCTTCCCATTGCTCTGGGGTGTATCAGGAAGTGTGGGTCAACATTGGACAGTGTTGGCAGGTTCTGCTCCATCCTGGAAAGCTTGAATTGAAGGTATTAATTGCTTTAGTTCAATTTTTTATGGCTTGAATGATGGGTATGGATAAGCTATGAAAGAACTGGGGTATGCTCCTAATTACTGGGGCACACTGGGATATAATAGGCTTGCCTGCTGGATGCATAATTCCACTTGTTCTATACTCTAAAACCCTGGTTATCATGAAGTGATTATTTCTAATCTGGATGAACTGTCATTTCTGATACACTGGAACTCATGAGAAAACCTGGCCAGCCCTGAGTGGCAGGAGGAGTTTGCTTGTCTACACTGGTCAGTGCAAAAGGGAGACACTAGATTGTCATTAATCTGGGTTGGAGTACGTATCATTAACTCATGATTTGTTCTAATAGGGAACTGAATTTTTTGGCCTAAACACTGAAACGCTTCTAAACTATGCTAAGAGGAGGTGAATTTTCATTGAGTGTACTGGGTGGACATGTAAGAGGCTGGTCTGGCTAAGACAGAATATGTGCATTCCTGGTGGATAAATGCTGGGAGGAAATGATCTGTATTAAGCTCTTGTCAAAATATGGATAGATTAGAAAGTCACTAGAGAATGTGGCCTATGCAGACATTGCACTCAATTCTACTGGCATGCACTGGGAAGCCTGCTCTGAACTGGGACATAATGACAAGGTATAAGTTCTTGATGGAATACACTTGCTTATTGTTATTGGCCCTGAACTGGAAGGCTGTGGAGCAACAGTATAGGAACAGACTGGCAAAGCTGGAATTTAGTGGTACAGGAGTATTAGTATGAGTCCTTCACTGTGAGGGACTGGGATTCTGTTTAGCGCCCAGGCTTTCCTGTGAGACTGGTGGCATGTGTAGCTTTCAGCTGGGGGCTCCCTGAGTGCTGTGCTGCTCTCCTCATGGCCCTTTTTCCTTTTCGTTTTGTCCAGTGCCCAGCACAGCATCCCCTCCCGTCTCCAGTGCCTCCAATGATCCAGTGGGCTCTTACTCCATTAACGGGATCCTGGGGATTCCTCGGTCGAATGGCGAGAAGAGGAAACGTGATGAAGGTAGGGGGAGGGGAGAAGTTCATCCTCCCTTTTATATTCTTTGTCCCCATGTACAGGCTCCAATTTCAGGCCAAGGTTTGCAGCTGCTCCAGGGGCTAGATCAGTTTTAGCAACAGAGACCAGTTCCCCGCCACTGMCCTGCTGGCTTGGAACGTTCTTCTTCCGAGGCCTTTGCGTGACAGGCTGCGCTCTCCAGACATCTGCTCAGCAGGCAGAGAGCCGTCTCCATTGCTGGAGCCGATCCCAAGTTCATTCACTGCTGGAAACGGCTGGAGCTGAACTCCCCAGGTGCCAGCAGGTGCCTGGACTTTGAACCGCAGGCAAACAAGGTTTTCCTGATTCACTCACTTTCTAACAAAATGCCATCTCGGAGAAGCACCAGCAATGTGGGAGGATTCTTCACTCCCCTTGCAAACAAGTTTCTCCCCTATGATATGCCATGAGCTACATTAGTTGATGTGATCAGAAGGGCCCAGTTTTCAGTGGGTAGCGTCTACCACAGCAGAACTGCCATGCTTGTAACAATCTGAAAGCAGAACAGGAGGTCTTTGAGCTCTGTGGCCCTAAGGTGTTATCTAGGCCTTCCCTAGTGCCCTGAGAAATTAGGATTAAGGTATCTCCTTCTCTTTCCTACCTGCTGGGCAGGACTCAGGGCACAGTGAATCTTGAAATGAGCCAAAAGCTGGAGCCCCAGGTCCAGATGGACAAGGTCAGGAGAGGTGGGTAAGGTCTTGGTGCTGTTATGGTGGCTTTGTAAATCTTTTTTGATTTAAATCTTGCTCTTTTATTTGGATACATTAAAAAATTGAGGACCAGGAGGTGAACTTTCCTAAGAGTAGTACCTGATCAGTTTGTTCGGTTCTGCCTTGCCTTTATTATGTTGCTTTCCACTGTTGCCTGTTGCATGGGGGGCCTACTAGCAGTAAAGGTGACTCACTGTGCTGTGTGCTGTAAGCTTGAGGCTGTGGCATAACGCCAGGGTTCTCCATGATACATGGTGAGGAAAAAAAGCCCCCCCAGTAGAGATGCTGCACTTTGGGGTTATGCCAGTCATTTTCTCCATGTTTTTTCTTGTGAGGGTCACATCTGTAAGTTTTGGATCCAAATAAACTCAGTAATCTCAAGAAAAAGGCAATTGTTGTGGCCCCTTTCTTCCTAATACAAAGTAAAACCAGAGGCTGTAAGCAAGGATCCAATTCAGCTCCCATTAAAGCAAATGGGAAGATTTTTGCTGAAGTCTTTGGAAATTGGATCAGGCCCCAGAGGAAGATCCATTTCCCAGCTAGATGGCAGTAGGGCCCAAGTAAGAGAAAAGTATAGCAATGGAAGGGCTGAACAAATGCCTCAAAGTCAGAGAATGTCATGAATAGGAGTCGGCAAACATTACAGACCCCTCCAGTACCTCTCATCATTATATATACAGGAAACAGTGACATTTCAATCAGAATGACAAGTTTCTCTAATAGTTGTGCAAACCTCTTGGCAGTATTTGGGGTTTTTGTGAACAAGTTTGCACGCATTCCAGCTTTGTGATCACCAGCTCTCAACATGGTGCCTTGGTATCTCATTTGAAAATGAAGTAGCTCAATCTGGCTTTAGTGGCTATTCTTTCCAAATATTGGGAAAGATCAGCCCAGTTTAGATGCAGCCACTCAATCATTTCTAGTCCCAGAATCTGAGCTGTTTGGAGCAATACAATTAAACAGAGAAACAATCAAACAGACATCTAAGACTGTGACACTTCACAATGACATACTGACATTAAGAACAACTCCTGTTGTCTGTCCTGATTCATCCCAGCTTTGATTTATGAAGGAAAAGAAATTCTCTGCAAATCCCTGCTGTTGGCCAAGAGCCCACATACCCCACTAGAAATCAAAGAGATACCAGACAGTTCTGAAGGTGTTGCTTGCCTTTGGCTCTCAGACTTTCAGGTGGCAGTTGTATGCTGCAGCTGCAAGGGCTTTTGATTGCCTTAGAGAACAGCCTTCATCCTGTCATCCCAGATATCTGCCCCAAGGGGATGTCCCATTCCTGTCCCAGAGATAGCTCGCAAGGGACCTCCTGCCAGCTGCTGAAACTCCCCTTCCAAGAGCTGAGTTATCTATACCTCTGCTTACTTTAAGAAATGTTGAAAGACATCATCACTTTGCAGCGTTTGGTCCCAAGGCCAAACGGGTCCAAGGGGAGGATTTGCACAGCCCATGACCTGCACTTTTTGCTGGGCAATCTCCCTGTAGCCCTGAGGGCTCTGATTACTCCTAGGTGAGGTGGGGGAATAAGCAGGTAAGGCAAGAAACCCAGTGCAGGTAATTCTTTCATACTCACACTGGATGTAAACAACTTCTCAGTACTTCCCAGAGCTGCTGAGCACTGTTTTGCTGCAGTTATGTAACTGCAGGGCTTATTCTTGCATTGGAAAGCTCTCCTTTATGGGCTCCCAAAAGAAATCTGCTTTCCCAGCGTTTTGGGGGCGGCTCTCCCTTCACCAGAGGAGAGGAAGGAGCACTGCTCTCTCCTTCTTTCTGCTCCATTGGACCAGCCCTGCTGCAAGGATGATGCTGTGAGGAATGCTGTTCAGCAGAGAGGGAGGAAGTAGCAAGCTGCTCCTGAACCCCTGATTACGAAAATCTTTTTAGCACCCTCTGTGATGGGGGAACAGGGTGGGAGAAAGACAGAGGAGCCTCTGTCTGAGCACGCCCCCTCCCCCAGGTCCTCCCTGCTGCAGCTGGTGCCTACATTAGACAGTAGCACAGATGATTAAGAAGAAGGGAGATAATTATGTGTCAAGATGATGTAGCAGAACTCCCGAGTTGGACAGAAGGAGCCAGACGGATGCATGAGGTGGGCTCAGCGACGGACGCTGACAGCCAGGTGTGTCCCTCACAGGGAGCTAGAGAGGAGAAGGGGAATCCTGACCTACTGAATGTGTTGCTTGCAACTGAAAGGGTGGCCTGGGAAGACTATGGTGTTGAGAGAGAGCAAGCAGGGAAGCAGGTCTGAGTGCCTGCTAGACAAAATAAGGAACAGTCAGATCACAGAGGTTTTCCTCCAGTTACATACGTCTTTCTCAGGTGGGTCCCTAGGAAGGATGGTCCAGGTTTGCCTTGTTAAGGACATATATTTCTTTTGTTTCAGTTTTTGCCCAGTGGTTGCAAACCTCTGACTTCAGTGCCAGATTAGACATAGCAGAGAGCTGGGCTCCCATAATTTTTTGAATAATTTGGCTTAAAAAGTTCACCACTGCTTGTCTAGCTCTGTGTACCATTCCTTGCAATCTGTGGGCATAGCCAGTGTTGCTGCAATCTCCCTCTGACCTTACCCACCACTTACACACTCCCTCCCCATCTTCCAGGGGTAGAAGAGGCACTGCAGGGAGTAATGATTTTCCTAAGGCCACTGAGGGCATCTGTATCAAGCTGCAGTTGGGAACAGGAATCCTGGCTCTCAGCAACCGTAATRTTGTACTATCCTGTGATGGCAGGTCAAGCTGAGTAAGGTAGTTCTCAGACTGTGGAGCACCAATGAGAAGTCCAGAAGGATGAGGGGGAAAATAACAGGCAAAGATGCCTGTTGTTCCATGACCCCCTCTTTGATAGCTAAAAGCAGGAGAATGGGGTGACCCAGAGGCACTAACATAAAATGAGTAGCACTCAGATACTGTGGTCTTGGCACTGTATAGCAGGAAAAAGATGAGTGAGGGAAGGATGAATGGATGGATGGATGAACAGATTAACAGATAGATAAATATGTAAGATAAATGTTTCAAACTGTTTCCTACATACCATGGCATCTCCAGCTGGGTGAAACCTTTGCGATCTTTACAAAACCACCCTTATTAAAGATAACTTTTTCTCTCAATAGCAGGCCACAAACAGACTTCCTTTATAGACCCAAATTTTCATTTGGGATTCTTGTTCCAGTGAGACTAGTGCTGTAACAATCTCAGCATTATTAATCTTGGTTCCTGACAATATCTATAGCATTTGACAGCATTACTGGCAATAATATCTGCAGTGCTGACAATGGCAGAGATAATATCCCCTAGTATTATCGGCATTAGCAGGGATCATATCTGCAGCCTGTTATTGGTGGGAGCAGACGTAATGTGTCCAGTATTATTAGTATCAGTAGTAATAAAACCCACAGGCTTGTTAGTATGATCAGTGCTAATATCGGCAGTAGGTTTGTGGGAGAGGAGGGGACGGAGTGATTGTTACTGTAAGTGGCAATAATACCCAGGCTGTTTGCAGTAAAGGAATCCACGGTGGAGATGGGGGAGCAACCTGAGAAAGCAGAAGTTCCTCCTTTTCTTTCTTCACCTGTCATTTTGATGATTAGGGTGATTTACATTGGAGTGATGCAGGGCTGTGTCAGTGCAAGGGGACAATAAGGGGTCACCACCATTTCTGCGGGCCTGATGGTGTTTTCCAAAGTGTGTTAGCTGTATTGATGCAGGTGATTCACTGCTCTGCTCAGAATGGGGGCTGCACAGCTGCAGTCCATGGCACTGAGCTGTTCTGAACAGGGCACAGCGTACTAGCAGTTGGAGCATTTGCCCAGTTGCACGGCTGCAGGATGGGCAGTGTCATTGTAGGTGTGTGTGTGTGGGGGGGGGGTGTTGGTGCTGCAATCATCGTTTTCTGACTCTCACCACAACAGCATCCTGTACTGAGAAGCATAACTTCTGTTACTGGTGGTTTGTTCTTTCCTCACTCCAAACAGGAAGACTGTGACTGCAAGGCAGGGTCTTGACAGAGTTCAGTTTGTGTACTCACTACCTGGCCACGATCTCTGTTTTCCTATTGGGAAGGTAGAAATGCCTCCTTCGGTGGAGTGTGAGGTAGGGAGATCTGCAATAGTCCTAGTCCTGGAAAGTTGGTCTTTTAGATATTGCCCCAGGATACACAGTGTCTTGAAGAAAAGGCCCACAATTTTGAACTCAGTCATTTCAGTGGAAATTAGTGCAGGGAGGAAAGAGGTCTAATGTTCTAATGTGTTCATGGAGGCTTGAGTTGTTGAGCAGATATACAGCAGTTGAGTGTGCCACTGCAAGTCTCACGCCATTTGTGTTGTTCAAAATGGCAATGATTATATCATTTGGGAGATGCAGTTGTGACATTTCAGGTGATTTTTGTCATTGTCAGTGGTGTCAATATGCCTTTGCGGCAGCATGACTTTGGTTTTCATGTTGCTCTAACTGTATCGCTATGGGTTATGGGTCTGTGACACTAATGATGGGATTAACTGTATCACTGCTTGCTCTGTTGCCCCGTTACACTCAATGCCACTGCACTCTTCAAAGCGGTAGCTGTGCATTGTTTCTGATGGTATGACTGCGTTAAGGTTGTTTCAATGTGGGAATTGTTGGTAYCCCATTGCAGGCTGTACTGTGCTGTCACTGCAGTTCATACAGTTGTTACTGCAGTTGATGTAATTTGTTTACTGACAACAGATTGTCATCTGGTTGTGATAGTGAAGGCAATAAGCCTATGTTACTGCAGTGCTGTGTTGAGCGATGTGTGTTTTCAGGAAGTGTGATTAGATTGTTCCTCCACATACTGGGGTCATTTCAGGAGAGAAAACGTGCTTATATTGTCACCTGCAGTATGATTATGCTTTACCAGTGGTGTCGTTGTACTAGTGCAGARAGGTCTAGCTCTTAACTACACGGTAGGGAAATACATTTGTTTTCTTGTGCTGTCTGTATACAGTTGCAAAGAGTATGAGYGAGTCATTTCATCTGATTATATCATGGCATCTGATGTCTGTCTGTCTCAGGGTGCAATAGGTAAATTTGTGTTCTCCCCATGGTGTTGTATTGTTGAAGACAACAGAGAGTATTTGGGTCCCTGCAGGAGACACTACAGTATTCCTGTCTGCAGTGCGTCTGCATTGTTTCATGCTGTGATTTCTTGTCACCACAGCAGATGTGTTTGCATTATTCTATATGATTGCTTTATTGYAGGTCAGCAATAGTCTTAATGGCACTGGAGACACATGTAGTTACATTGCCTCGGGTGCTAACCCTATGTTCCAATCATCACATATAGTTGTGGGGTGTGCACCCAGCAGCTTATGGCTGTGCACAGGGAGAGAGCGGTTTCTGGAGTGTTTCACACTCTGTTTTTGTCTTCGTCCTACTTTCTCTGGGACTGTGATGTTTCACACAGTATGGCTGAGTCTCTGGTGGCTATCAGTTTGCAGYGATGATGTATCACTGCAAACAGCAGAGGTTATGGGGAACCTCCAGGATCGTTGTGTCTGTATATCCGAGCGTAGGTAACAGCTGCCCATTCTAGACGAAGATATAGACTAAGAGGCAGTTTATCCTCAGCAGCCACTCACCTCTCCCTCCTGAGGGTCTTTTGCTGGTGAGACTCCTAGGARAACATAAGGAAGGTGCCTGCCACTCATACAGCACTTCTCTAAGTAAACTGCAGGAGGACAACCAGAAAAGGGAGAGTATTTGTGGGAAAAGAGAGGAGGGGGAGACCGGAGAAAGGAGATGACAATGCATAAGCAGCACAGCACTGTCAGAAATGTGGGTTGTTGTACCACAGATCTGGAGGTCTGGCTGTAAGCAAGAAAGACAGCGTGTGTATGCGCATGCAGTCCTGGGAGACTAGGGGTGTGCATTGCTCAGGATGACTTCAGGTAAGGGAGASTTAAACGCTTGCATCGCAGAAAGCAGTTCGAACAGAATGCTCTGCTTCCAAAGCTTAAGTTGCTGCTTAGTTTGGCATGGTTTGGTACTATCTGAAGACAATCTGGTCTGGCTTCAGCTGTATTTGCGTGTGTCCCTGCTTGTGTATTTGTTTTTCAGGAATGCACGTGCGTTTGTTTGTTGTATTTCTGTGCATTAGGATTACTGGTTTCTGGTTATCTATGTTTGTGTACTGGGGTGAGTGGCAGGTTGGACCCGTATTTTTGTGCATGCCCTCACAGACCTGGAAAATATGTATGTTAATCTATGTATAGCATTGCCTGGTGGGAATATGCATATTGTGGATTGTATGGACGTCTGGGCGTATATGGCTCAGTATTAGTGCTATGTATTTCCATGAATACCAGGTATTTGTATTCACATTTTGAGCATATACGTGAATGTTGTATATTTGTATGTATAGTCTGTGTGTATGTGTTGTTACATACTTGGGGTATCACTGTATCTTTGTGGTTGCTAGATATCCATGGATAAGTAGTCTGGTAGTGCTGTGCACTTCTGTATATAGTTTGTACAGATGTGTATTTGTGTTGGTGTTATATATCTGTGTGTATGTTCTCTACATATATTTTGGTTGTTCTTGCCTGTGTGAAGGTTGTTTATTTATGTAAATAGTTTGTATTTGTGTACATGATTTAATTTTGTATATGTGAATTTAAGGAAATTCTGCTGAGTTCCAGGTTTTCATTTAGAGGTATGTTTTAGTGTATGTGCATTTTTGTAAATTATTTGCTTATTCAGAAATTACATTTAATTGACATGCACTTGCATTCGTACTTCCTTTTGTCCTCCTTTGCATTTCTGTCTTTAAATGTTATTTGCTACATTTTGTGAGTCCTGCTTCTGTGTATAGCTCTTGTTTATCTGTGTGAGCGTCATGAATGTGTGTTTGACTGTTCATCTGTGGGTATTTAGTCTGTGGTTAGATCTACTTCCACGTTTTTGACAGTGACTCAGTTCTGGGAGGGGCTCTTGCAGCATATGTGTCAGCAGGAGTCAGGCAGCTACAGCTCCTCCCAGCATCTCTGCTGGCATCGCCAGGTGTCCGCCGGGGCAGGGGCTGCTCCCTAGCCTGGCTGCTGCTTGTCTCTCTCTGGACCTTGTCCACTCTACCTGAGGTGTACCCTGGGTCTGCCTGCACTCAAGGAGGTGGCTGTTATATTTTCTCCCAGACAGAAAGACTACAGGAGTCAGAGGGAGCACGGTGCCAGGTCCATGAGGATCCCAGGTTAATGCATGGTGGATGACAGAATAACACTGCAAAAGGGATCAGAGTGAGCTGGCAGCGTGTGAGGGAGGTGGTCTTAGAAGGTCTTAGAGGGTTGTTGGTGGCATGGCAATGGGAGGCAGGACTGCTATAATGGCAATCAGGGTGCCACTACAGTAGGAGATAGGGTTGACATTGTTACAGGTGTCAAGTGACATGGCACTGAGGCATAAGGGCAATACAGCAATGGAATCAAGGAGACATGGCATTGAGGCACAACAGGGATCAAGGTGATGATGACACTTGCTGATGACCCAGTCTGATCTACCAGAACAATAAGGGCAGGGGAATCTCCAGCAAGAATCAGCTTAACACGGCAAAGGAAAACAGGAGGAGCAAAGCAAAAAAGAGCTGAGGCAGCTCAGTGGGCATGTATGGAGGCTGTAGGAGCCGGTTAGCTGGCAGTATGGGACATGTTGTATCTCCATGAGGAGATCAGTTGCATCCTGGTGTCAAGGACTGGGCAGTCTGGTAGCAGTGGCTGCTCGCATCACAGTGATGGAGAGCAGGGCTAACACAGTGATGACATCAGGTGATGGACACATTCCGCGATGGTGGCCATGGACCATAGGGAGTGCGTGGGCAGGGGCACTATTCCCAGCTGCTGGAAAAACAAAGAACCTAACAGGCAGTAAAACAAAAACAAAGGAGACTTGGAAGCACCTGACAGCCCTAATTCATCACAGCCCAAGATTTTTTTTCCCCCCTCATGTTCCCATTATATTTGTTTGTAAAAGTGGAAATCAATTTTGAAGGTAATTTTCTGGAAAGAATGGAAGGGAGGTGGGAGGGCCGGATAAGGCAGAGATGGCAAGAGGAAAAAAAAATTTAGGCCAGGCACAGCCCAGGGGTAGCTCTTGGCAAGGTGAAAGAAAATTGCATATTCAATCTCCATCCATGAATCTCCCTTGCTGCTGCCCGCCTCCTGCTCGAAAACAATGAAGGCTTTCTCCCCTACGCTGCACAACGTCTGAGTATCAGCGCTCACTTTAACTTCAGGGTCATTAATTCACCTGATTATTGCAGGAGAGGAGAGGGTTGCAGAGGCATCCGTTCTAAAGAGCCCTCCCTTAGCTCATCCTTTGATTAGTTTGGGGTGGGGGGAGTTGTGATAATATGTTGTCTTGGACTCAGCTTAAAATGGGAGGGGTGGAAGGAGGTAGAGGTGGAGAGGTAAAGATGTGGCCCCCGTTGTTGTGGAAGGGAGGGTTGGAAAGCAGCCATTCTTGCATCCCTCCGCTGTGGTGTTATTGCAAATTAAAAGTAGCATGTTCCACTCCGCAGCTATCTTTCAGGGAGGGGAGGGGCACGGGTGTATGTCGGCATGGGGATGGGGGGGATCTTATCATTGCTTCTTCAGCAGCCCAGCATAGTGTCACCCTGTGAGGTGACATTTGAATTTACAATTCCGCTGAGAAAAGCCATTAATTCACAAATTAACATTTCTCCCTCTCTCTCTCTAGCTCTCTCTCTCTTTCTCTCTCTCTCTCTCTCTCTATCTCACATGGATGTGCAAGCAATTGAAAAGACAAAGGAAATAGCCTTAAGGAAGAGACTTTACTGCTACTCTGTCTGTGCAGAGATTGCTACTACTGCTTCTAGATAGATAAACCAATTACCTGAGCTGCTCTGTTCAAGGCAGCCTGCTATTACCTCCTTTTGTAGAGCTGACTCCATTGCTGGATTACACTGTGTGTATCTCATTAATGTAAACCAGCAAGATACTGGGCACTGTCCCTGACCCTTCCTGCCAGAGCCCATTGCTCTGCAGTGGAAGAGGGGACTGGGAGAGGCGTCAAGAGCAGAGGTGATGGCAGGCACCATGTACTTGCTAATGCATAGGGAACCAGGCCACAGAGAGAACCAGCTCAGGAGATCCGCACTGAGCTTAGGGGAGGTGGCAGCTTCCCTTTTCCAGAGGAGACTGTATGGAAGTTAACCCTGATCTCTTCTATGTCTTGATGAGCACTGACAGTGCTGGGCAAGAGGCTTCGTGTATTGGCACAAGTTATGGGCAGCCCCTTGCAGCTCCATTCTCAGTGTTACCCTGATTTTCCTCCAAGTGTACTAGTGCAGAAATGTGTCTGGCAGATAGATACAGAGGTGTGAGTACCAAAGCTACATATACATAGGTGCAGTTGGGGCTGAATGCATCCAGAAGTGAATACTGACTCATAGAGATACACAACAAACCTCAGAATAAGAAGTAAAAATAAGCACCCCAGTTGCTGAACTGAGAGGGACAGATTTCTTCTTAGTGCAGTCCCACTGAGAGCCAGTGAAAGATGCCTATGACATTCTTGTAAAAGACAAACATTGGAAAGTTGCACACAATCTCCAGTCCCTTTCTGATTCCATTTTGTCGCTCTCACCCGTGTGCACCTGCCACACTCTTTCTCACATGCTTATTTCTGCTATGAATGCTTGTACAGCACATATACAATATATGCACAGACACACACATGTAGGCACCCAGTCACACCCTGACAGCACCACAGGCATGTGCCTGTGCACACTGACACCCATACGGACATGACTTCTCCCCCCTGCTCTGGTATCACAGTTCCTTTCAGTGGCTCCAAGCCTGCCTACTAGGGTACGCACTGGCAGGCAACTTTCTAAGGACCTTCTGCTGCTCTTTGCAGACAACCTTGTAGGAATCTGCCGGGTTCCCCCTGCCCTTTATTCTCCTGGTCACACACCTGTTTGTGTTGGAGGAGGAGGTGTCCTAGCAGTGTGGTTCGCATAAAGGCTTGCATGTCAGTCATTGCTCACTAAGCATTTGATTTACATAACATTGGACAGAAATCTTTGCCAACAATTTTTTCATCCCATAAGGATTTGATAGGCCCTGTTCAAGCCACTCTCCTACCTGTCATTAAAGGCAGAAACTTGGGACAGGGCAAGGAGGCTCTCCAGGTAAAAGGAAAATGGGACAGGACTGCTGTTTCCGGAAGCCTGGTCTCCATGTGCTCAGTGCATGGAGTACGTGCCTTTCTTTGGCATTGCCTTGGCTCTTTAAATCTTTCTAAAAACCTATCCTGTTAACAAGAGCATCTGCCTCTCTGACATCCCCTGTGTCCCACACCGTGAGCAGCACATGGCCGGGGAGCAGCATCCCACAGCAGGCGCTGGAAGACGGATCACAATCAGCGGAGGAATCGGCAGGCAGTGCCAGTAATTCAAACCATCCTGACCGTTCAGTGAACCCGAACCTGCTGACCTTGACAGCACTAGACAACAGCGGCCTCAGGAATCCCAACCTTTACAGAGGCATTGGCTGAGGATGGCTCATGCTCTCTCCCCTTTTCTCTCTTTCTCTCTCTCTTTCTGATCACATCCCAGCAGCTATGGGGCCCAACAGTCAATCCCCAGTGCACAGATTAGCAACTAATTTGGCCATCTCTGCACTCCTGAGTCTACATCAATGTAACGTTAAGCATCACTTGCTGCTCATAGATGGAAATCATCCCTATAGGGGCATGTCTTCTTGCACTAAACGAAAACACGGAGCACCTTGTTCTCAGTCAGGGCTAGAGAGAAACCCCTCCTCCTCCCAAAATGGGGACTGCAGTTATTTGAAAGAAAAGCAGGAGCTCTTTGCTTCCTTAAGTGATAGTATCAGATCCTCTAGCCTTGTTTCACTGGATCTCAGGAGGAAGCAACAAGATCTCACCTACTGATTAGCCCGTGAGAACCCTGGCTAGATAGATAAGGGGCAAGGAGGTGACTGGAGTGGAGGGGAGAGAGAGGGAAAAAATAGTGTGATTAATTTTGCCACAAGAACTTGCATTAAAGAAAAATGCAGTTTGTGAACATTTCAAGACCCTCTCAGGGAATGCTGGATTTCCTCCAGTTCTTCTGTGGCTGCCAAGCAAGGCCTGAAACAAACAGCATTTTGTGTTTGCCTGAAGAGGCTAGACTAGGCTTTAAGACCATGCACATGGAGGACAGCCCAACAGAAGCGGTTACAGATACATGTTTGTCTTCTGTTTTTCTCTGTCCATAATTCTTTGAAGGTGATTTTCCCATGCACCAGTCAGATAACATAAAGGGCACTTTAAATAGGTGTTAAATGCAATTCATGCCTATTTTATAGCCCTTTACAAAGTCAGAATTTTGTCAAAGGGCCTAAGAATAAGGCCTAGGTCCACATTTCTCCTTTGCTTTTTCTTCATCCATCCAGACATCCTTTCTGCTTACACCCCATCAGGCACTAGGCACCAAGTCCTCTTCCCACACAGGCCAGCAACCACAGGAAACATACAGGAGCAGAGGGGCTGAACAGGAGCCGGGTCATGGGTAACACTGTCTCCGTTTGGATGTGGAGTAGGTCAGGAGTGCTTTCTCACTGGCCCTGCCTTTGCCGAGAGCTCAGAGGTGCTCTTCTGCTTCTAGGCTAGGGGGTCTGTATTGGGACAGGCTTAGGGGCATTTGATTAAACCTTATTGAGGTGGATACCGTTGTACCTCAAGTCTTGGGGGCCTTCTAGCATTCTCATCAATGCTTTGGAAAAGGCTGTAAGGCTGTTTTAAAGGGCAGATGCATTTCCGTGACTGGTTTTCCAAAGCAGTTGTTGTTTTTGACTTTGGCTTTTGACATCTAGTGTGGGAGGAGGTAGGCCTTGAACACAAGAATTGACTTTGTAAGCAGATCAGAACTATCCTAGAGTTTGGGAGAACCTAGTTAAATCCCAGTGAATAAAAAGTAACTAGCTAAGCCTCAAAGATACTTATGGCTCTTCACTGCCCAGCTCTCTGCGGTTTGTGAACTGATTGCTGATGATGATGTTTGGGGCCGGCCTCTTACAGTTCCAAACGTATCTCAGACATACAGCATAGATAGGTTGTATCAGTATAGGATCTTTCATATATCAGTAAGGGACATTGTATGAGTTCATGCAGAAAGATTCCAAATTACTTTACTAACAATATACAGTTATTATAGGAATCAGAATTCAGAAAAAGTTTACATGGTAACAGTCCAAGCTAATTGCAGCATATTGCAAGCCTGCAGCTGTTTCATGCATGGCATTTTGCAGTCACCCATCTACATGATACACTGTTTATTAACCTTCCTGTTCTGAAGATCTCATTTACTACGGAAATGTGGCTGACTCTGGGGTGGATCATGGCAGATGTTGACCAATGCACAGCAACAACACAGCAATTTTGCTGTGCCATGTCCAAATGAAACCACAGGAGAATTAAGATATGCTGTGGGTAATCACTCAGGCTGGATTTTGTTCAGGACAGCCAGGTTAATGTCTGTACTCTTGCAAAAAATGCCATGGGAATTTTAATGACTCTGAGTGATTGGAGCCTTTGTTTTATGGCACATCAAAAAATGGTGGCTCTAAAAACACTCTGCTTGAGCCTTGGTTCAGTGCTGACTCACAAGAGCTTCCCATAACATGATTCACTAGCACCTGGCTCGGGGGAGGCCCAGCCACCTTTAACTTGTGAGGTTAAGGTAAAAGTGTGTATGAGGGGAAACTACAATGAAGTGGAAGGGAGACTCTAGAGCAAGGGAAACGGAGGGAAAAGAGGTATCAAGAGGTATTTTAGTGGGGGACCAAGCCAATGGAACCAAGCAGGCTAAAGAAAGAGCCGTTCATGTTTTCTAGACTGTGCATTAGAGGGGCCTGTGGCTTGATCCAGATCTGCTGAGCTCTAGAGCTTGTTTCCTCTCAGGTGCCATCTCAGGGTCTCCCAGAAAACAGGAGATGGGGCTGAACGGGGACAGCCCCGGCTCCCTGCTCCCTCCCTTGTCTCTAGCGGTCTGATAGCAGTGTTGATTTGCATGTCAGGCAAAGCACTGCTTGGGAAAAAAAAAGCCTCCAAGTGTGGCGGTGTCAGCGCTCGCTGTTGTTCGACAGTGTAAAATTAAATTAATAAAGCCCCCAACACAGGAAAACATAACAGGAAATTAATGGCCTTTACTGTCGCTCTGATGCAGTCATTTGCAACCCTGCTTTCCGCACCAAAGACTTCATAAATGCAAGCAGTTTCTCTAAACAAGCATAGTTAGGGCTGCATGCGATGTAATTTTTTGCCTTGCTTCTGTCCTTTGGAGCTAACAAAAGCCACCCTTTTCTATGTGCTCACCAAGGGGGATCCTGCCAAGAACTGGCTCCCCAACAATTGGGCTTAGGAAGATGAGGGGAGGCAGCTAAGTCAGCCAGTATATGCCAACCATGCTAAGAAGGTCTCCTGCTCTGTCAGAGGGAACAGCACAGCCCCTGGTGCCCTGCTTTACTGAGGCAGCACTTCTCCCTGAAGGCTCTGTGCTAAAGGCAATGCTGTGGGCACCAAAACAGTGTAAATCAGGATAACCCTTGGGTAACTTTCAGGTTGTGTAAATCAGTGCAACTCCACTGAAGGAAAGAGAATTATAGATTTACACTAAGCTGGGGATCTGGCCCATGTGTGATAGTGTTGCTTGCACTCCACCAACATAAACAAAGCAAGCGTACTGGCTCCTGGAGGCAGCTGCAGTTCTATCTGGCTAACAGTCAAGCCTAATAGTGTTAGTAAGAGATATTGGACCCACACTCCGTCCTTTGTTACAATGGTATAAATCCCCAGTGACTCCTCTGAGGTAAGGGAATTGCTGTGGATTTACAACAACCTAACTGAGAGCAGAGTATGTCCACTCACCTCCAGCATACCCAAAGGTCACAGAGCTGTAGTGACTGCTTGCACAGAAACCACCAGCTTGGACTGCTTAGGCCAACGTGCCCCAGTGCGTCCCTCCAAATGCTGCAGTACATGATGTGCACGCATCTGAGGCAGCTGTTTGCAGGCTAACATCTAGAAAGGCCTTTATTGGTGTATTCAGTAAGGCTGGATGTGCTCATTATACAATCTAACACACAAAACTACAGACTTAGTCTGTACAGATTTAGTTTCCCAGATACTCTGGGCCAAATTTGCTATCATACACTTACATGCAGTAGTAAATACATATGATTTTCATACACATACACACACCCACTTCCTTAAGTGCACAGTTGCATGCTCCCATGATAATCCAAGACAGATCTGAGTACACACTTCATTACACATTTGCACACACATTTCATTTCATTTACATTCTCATTGAGCATTGCCATTTTGCTCATGTAAACCCTGCATTAAAGCTACACTGCCCATCTCAGCTCCATCTGATGTACTCTGTCATATTCAGCCCGTGTTAAAAGCACTGCAGCCCCCCAGCTGGCGCACATGAGGACAACTGGCGTACATCTCTCTCTTCCTTGGTTAGGCATGCACAGCTCCGGGCATGGGCAGCCTCCCTGGCCCAGCAACTCCTCAGCTGAGCTATACCCTCGTTCCAAACATACAACCCCTTCGTCTCTGAGCCTTCTTCTCTGAACCTGAACATGCAAATAACAAATGCACACAGTTTATGTGTTGCCCACACACTTAAATTACACAGAGACACACAGACCAGCACAGTACCATCAGTTTGCAAACTCAGATTCAGGCTTGTGGATTCATTTAATGCAAATGCACACAAGAATCTAAACAAATGCAGAGTTCATGAATGCTGAGGTACTTCCTTGAGGTGTTATTCCTCCAACACTCATCTTCCACTATCCCTATTTCTGAAGGATACTGTACATAACCTGCACTCTTACCACATCTTCTTTCACTATCCCAGTGTACATCCCTGATTTTATTCTTACTCCACACATTGCTGGATCTTGCCAGCACCTTCCATGCTCTGCTATCACTGCCCTGCATTCACTTGGGATTCTCTTCCACCTGAATTTGAGGTTCACCTTTTTCCCCACCAGTTCAGTCACTGCAATCAAAGCCATGACAATTCTTGCAGCACTGCTAAGGGCTGAAACACAGAACTGGCCTGTCTAGAGAAGATGCCTCCTTTCACACTGCCCAAAAGATAGAAAAAACCCTTCTGGAAGGAATGTAAACCAAATTTTACAGTCTTCCTTTTCCAAATCCTATGGAGTAGGGTAAAAATGTTACACAGGTGAAAAGATGACCAGATTAGGCTGCCACTCTCTGCCCTGGTCCTTACCGTGGGGGGTTCAATATTAGTTTAATCACTGAGGATGCAAGTGAGACCCTCTAGAAACCTCAGAATAGTGAAACTTAATCAGTTTGTCTAGACCAGGACACCAGTATCACACACTTCAGACAATGTGAAAATGGGGTGATCTACTCCCTCAGACAAGGTCTTTGCCCCTGGACCCCCCTGGTCAGGGCCTAGCTGAGCCCCAGATGCGGTGGGTTTGCTATTCCCAGCAGAACGCTTGGTATCCGGCTTTGAAGCGCAGATCTGACGTGGCTGGGCTCCTTCCTGGCCCGGCGCTGCGTGCAGCGCGAGGGCCGCGCGGCCGGCTGCCGCGAATGGCAAGCGCTGGCTATTGATCGCGTTCTGAACTCGGCCCAGCCGATAGAAGGTAATTAATGACTCCATTTGCCTCAGCACCGAGGAGAACAATTGAGTTTGAAACTGCAACAACTGGCAGTGCCGTGAAAGGCCCCCGGGGGATGTCCAGGAGCGATGCCTGACAGGCCAGGCTGCGCTGGGACACGGGAACACATCAGACAGGGAAAAAAGAGAAGGGAAATCAGATAAAGGGAAAGAGCAGTATTAACACAAAGGACGACTCGGGAAGGGGGAGCACTCGCAGCGGTGAGGTGGATACCAGAGAGCGGGACAGGGCTGCTTTGGGTTAAGCACCTCTGAGGGGAACTGCGGGACACTGACAAAGCCAGGCTGCAGGAGAGGAGAGCCGCCTTGCTGGAGCGCTGGGAAGGTATTTCAGCAGCCGGCTCAGTATTGCTCCGTTAGACAGATGCATTTCCCTCGGAGGCTTTGACAATTAGATGGGTTCTGCTGTGTCACCTGGCTGGGAGTTCTCATGCCAGTCACATTCGCTTTTATTATGACTGTGATTTTTACTGGTAGTGCTACAAGCCTCCACTGAGATCAGGGCCCACAAGGCACCGGACAGACATGTCACTGGGGCAGTAATAGTCCCTGCCCCAAAGAGAGAACAGCGTCTGCTTGCTTCTGTGTCAGCTGTACAGGTGGTCTCATGACCTTCCTAAGCATTTCTGTGCCACAAAGGTGCTCCTATGTCAGCAATATTAAGAGCGCTTTTAAATTACTTGTTGAGACAAGTCGGTCCTACCCTGAGCAAGGGTGCTTTCTGTGTCACCTGTAGCTAGGGATGTGACTGTATTATTTGTTACAGTGTTTTGTGTTACTCGTACACAATGGTGTCTTTGTAGTGTCCAGACCTGGGAACGTCTCTTTATTTTGGAGCTATTTAATGGGCATACTCCCTATGTCAGATGCAGCTACAGTTGTTTCTGTGTCCTCTGGCAAAGCATTTCCTTGTTACCTGTCAGGATATTTCTATGACACCTGTAGTGCCTTTCTGTGCCTTGTATCGAAGGCTTCTGCCAAATGTTGGCTCTGTATGTTCTCTCAGCAGCCCCTGGGGAGGCGAGATGTTTCCTGTTACATGCGCAAGGCAGTCCTGACCACACTGACAGCAACTGTGTGCTCTTGTGAGGAACACAGTGACCGAGGCCATGGTTCGCCTCTCAAGCTGTTTGTTAAGCTCCTCCTGATTTAACAGAGAGGTGCTCCTGTGTCAGTCCCAGAGATTTCTGTGCCTCTAGAAAGGGAACTGGGAAAAGTGATGATACTTCCTAACGATAAAGCTAGTGCAGTTACCTGTGTGGCATTCCCCAATTCATCCTGCAGCTGAAGCCTTGCTTCACCTCAGTAACACCCCTTCCAAGAGTTTCTTTCTCTGCAAACCCCCCTCTGTGAAGCTTTTACTCCTAGCAGTGTCCTTCATCAATTGAACCTACTGCTGACCACCACAGTGCTACTCCTCACAGGATCTGCTATCCCTTCCCAACCCAGATCTTCCCTGCGAGTCCTCCCTTCACCCTCACCCGGAGCCCTTTGACAGACGCCATCTCTTCCTCAATGTCCTCGCTGTTCTTTATTGCCACCTTTGCTCCTAACCACACAATTGCCAGCTTCCATACTTTATTTGTGTATTGTGTATTACAACATTTGAGGTTTTCCCTGAAACACCAGCTCACAGAGTCATATGCTTAGATAAGAACTGCAACTTTGATCTAAAAGCATACACAAGTTTCTGTCCCTTAATAGTTTCAGGGGAAAAAAAATGAAAAAAACACCCTCTATAGGTTCTGACATCAGAAAACAAATACAGGGGATTTACATTCCTTTGGTTTTGAAGAAAATATACTGATCCATGACTGTGAATCTCTTAAGTGCTAGCAACACAAGATCTATAAATCTCTATCTTTCAGGATCATCTCTGCTTCTCATTTTCTCTGCTTCATCAGTAACCTGCCATATGCACAACTCATATTATAGCTGTGTGAAGTTTGGTATTGCTGTGCCCGGCCATTATTAAGTCCAATCCTACTACAAGACGTTTAGACAAGGTCCACCTCTAGATAGCCTACAGTCCTCTGTCAAAATTTTGTCTGTAGATTTTAAAGGTGGAGGTCAAGACTGGCCTTCACAGGCTGTGAGAGAGTATGCCCTCACATACCCAGAACTCCTGTCTGAGCTAAACACTTCCTTTCTCCTCACAGGTTTTCCACCTGTCCTTGCCTATTCTCTTGCTTTGATCATTTTGCTTCCTTATCTAACCCTGCTGCTTCCCTTTCTCCTCCCATCATCCTTTTCTTTCATTTCCCACCGGTTATACAAGGACCTTTCTTATCAGCTGGTCCTGAGTTTGGCAAATACACACAGGCACAGACACACACAGACACAGACACACACACTCTCACACAAATAAATAAATAAATAAATAAAAAGGTCAGTGAGCAGAGCAGCAATAACCCCTAAAACAGTACTATCAGAGGGACATGATTGATCAATTGAATTCCATAGTGGCTGAAAAATGTGGGATTAAGTAGTGTATTATACGCACAATGAGTTGAGGCATGATGTTCATTTCAAGTTCATTTCGCCAGCCCTCTGCCACCAGATCAGGCAATCAATAGGGGCAGCAGATATCATATATCACCTCTCTCCGTGCTAGGGAGAGAGCACCATAATCTCTCGCAAATTTAGAGTGACAGATTTGTCAAGATCTGAAGGGCCCCTGAATAAATGAAGGAAAAGAGACTCCTACAGCGACTTGGGGAAGCTGTGGTTTCAGCTCCTCCACACAAAGGCATGGGCCATGCACACATAGGAGACACGTGTGCTCAGGGCTCTACAGGCACATAGGAATTGTAAATACACGTGTGCACAAACCTGTACAAACAATCAGGACAACCTACAAAGGGTAAAATCTGTTTTAATGACAATCAATGGAAGTTTTACCTTTTACTTGAACACCCAACCACTTAAACTGAGCACTGTGCACACTGTAGGGCTGCTATCCTTGAAGAGCAAATATAATCTAAAACAGCCACCTCAGTCAAATGGCTGCTCAGGCATATATGGTGATGCAGAATCTAAAGCATACCAGAATAGTGATTGATTGCAAAAATACCGATGCATATTAACAAAACGGCGTGCACATTCATGCACACTGACTGACATGTGTGGAAAAAAATCCTCAAAGGCAAACAGCCTCACAAGATGCAGACAAATCAAGACAAGCTTCAATACAAATACACTTTTTTTTTTTTTCTGAGCCTGGACCCAGCAGTTCCCTGCAGAAAGCTGGCAGGGACCAGAGAGAAGTGACTACTGGAATTAGGAGCATGCGACTCAAGCTACTTTAGTCCTTCTGAAAGCCACCCCCTGGAGTAACAGCCCCGTCTATCTAAAACACTGAGTCTCCACTAACTAACACAGTGTGCAGTCCAGCAAGCCAAGTTCTTGCTTTATTTTTTCTTAGTCAAATCTGTCGTGAGCTCCAGCCTTCAGGAACTTCAGAATTTGCCCCTGTGAGAATAAGCCTGAAGAGAGCAAAACTGCCCAGGATCAGGGCCTGCAAACAGCCCCACTCTGGCTAGGGGTGGAAAAGAAAGAGCAAGAGAAAGGGAGAGGAAAAGAAGGAGCTGCTCGAGGGAAGGCTGCTGGCTGGGACAAATCAATATGTAATATTTTCTATGGTCTTGTGAGTGGTACTGTACTACGTTACTGTATATAATGTACTATTGATTATATCATATCGTATAATCACCTATAAACGGATATAGCTCATAGCCAGGAGGCAGCAGGCTCAGTTATTACTCTGGGCCACCAGTTGGACATTAAGTGTGCCAGAAAAACAGCCGGCATGGCACCATCCATGAGCTATAAAGCTAATGTGGCTGAGTGGCATGGTTCTGGCCTTTCCACAGTGACTGCCACTATGGTCTCACGGGAGCAGCGTCCTGCTGTGGGCACGCTCTCAGTCATGTGGAGGAGGGAAGAGGGCAATGCAGGTACCTCCTTGCCAGACAGCAAGTTTCTGAGCTTCACAGACAGGAAGCTGCTGGGAGAGGCTGAAGTCTGAGGAATAATAGTGAAAAAGCAGGAAGGCAACTGTAGTGTAAGAGGGAAAACCTGATCTTAGGTTAGACAGGGTTGTAAGACAGTCAGACCTTTATCTGATGACAATAGTAGGTAGAGATTCAGCATGGAGGGCATGGAGATGCATCGGCATGCATGAGAGTATTATAACTGGTCTCACCAAAGTTAGACTGAGGGGTGACAGTGGAAAGATACTCAGCACAGTTGGAGAAGATTATAATGAGCAGACTTGCCTCAGATGAGATGAGGGATTATGACAAAGGAAGATTCACTTCAGCTGGGACAGGAGGTTATAACAGACAGACTCACCTTGGACGTGACAGATGCTAATAGCAGGAGACTCACTCACTTCAGATAAAAAGAGGTTATAACAGAGATAAATGCACCTCATTTGAGTTGGGGGATAACAGGAAAAAAAAACAGATGGGTGAAAAGATGGTTTATCACACAGGAAGATTCACTTTGGATGGGGCAAGATATTTATAATGGATTCACCTCACCTCAAAGGGGATGAGTGGGCTCTAACAGAGACGGACTTACCACATCAGACACGGGGTGGCATAACAGAGATAGAGACACCTGGAACGTGACAGGAGACACACTGCAGTGAGATCAGATTGTGTCAAAGGGTTGCTGCACGGACAGAGATGCGCTTCTGATGATGCTTACACCAGAAAAGGTTTTTTTCCTAGTTAAAACAAAGGATTACAAGGGAGGCTGATTCCCACTGAGTAGGACTAGGATTTGTGATACACTAATTCACTTTGGATAGGAAGGGGGATAGTCACAGACAATGATTCACCTCATTTTGGCGGGAGGTTTAAAACAGAGAGATATGGGTTGGGATAAATTAACAGCTACAAGTAGTGGAATGAGACAGAGATCCTAATAGAAACCAACATATGTTGGATAGGACAGAGGGCTCCAAAGAGACTTGTCTGTGGTGAAACAGAGTCAGAAACAGGATCGCCCATGATATCCAAGGGGGAGAAAGATTCATCTGGGATATGACAGGACATGATCGGGTGGGAAGGAAATTGTAATGGAGATATAACTTCCACTGTGACTGGGAAGCTAAAACAGGACTGACTCCCTCCCAAGCTGTATCAGAGCACTTTCTCCATTTCAGGCTTCTTCAGCCCTCTCCAGTACAGGTCCATCCTCAGCACTCTAGTTATTCTGTGAGCTACCTCTCTAGTAGCCTTCTACCGATGCTAATTGCTGTGCTTCGCTCCCATTTTATGCTCAGCAATGGAGATGTGGCAATTTTTAACCCTGAAAATCAGTGGAACCGAAACTCATCTCTGAGCTGAGCACCATTCTCCACAGCCTCAATCATGCTGGGCAGAAGAGTCCCCCAGAGCCAGTGGGAGCATCTCCAGCAGGCCAGCTGCCAGAGCCGACAGAAAGGGGCTTCCCTCAGGTCTCCCCAGACTCCCCTTCCTGCAGGAGGGGCACAGCTCCCTGGGCAGAGGTGGAGGGCTCCTTTCGTGACTGCTCTGTTCTTGCCCCCCATCAGTTGCTGTTCTGAGCCAGGGTGGTGCTAACTCCGTTTTCTCTGTCTGTGCCCTGCAGATGTATCCGAGGGCTCGGTTCCCAACGGAGATTCCCAGAGCAGCGTGGACAGTTTGCGGAAGCACCTTCGTGCCGACACTTTTACCCAGCAGCAGCTGGAAGCTTTAGATCGAGTTTTTGAGCGTCCTTCTTACCCTGACGTCTTTCAAACATCAGAGCACATCAAATCTGAGCAGGTGAGGGCCAGCCTGGCAATGCAGACCCACAGGAGCCCACAGGGTGATGGCAGGGAGATTCCCTCACTGGAATCACTCCTCCTCTCTTCATCCCTTGTTCTTGCACTGACCTGCTGTTATACCTATATTGCATTCACATTTTACAGCACTTTCTAATTGTAACTGCATTGATGCATGTATATACAGAAGCTCGGTCTATCCTCATGACTTGCCATGTACGCTGTGCTCTTCCTAAATTCCCAGGTCAGCTTTTCTCTCTGCACAGACACCTACAAGTACATGTGCATGTTCCTTCTGTGGACATACTCGCACAAACACTACCATGCATGTTCACCGGCACACACCACTGCTGGGAAACTCGTGCACTTGCAGGCCACACCAGTGACCAGGGAGTCACAGGGCCTGGCTTTAAAGGACTTTCGAGTATTTTCCCTTGTGGCCCAAAGCTGAGACCTGACTCTGGTCTTCAACCTAGTTTTCTGCACTTCTGCAGCTCTGCCCCCCCTTCCCTTTACTCCCCCACTTCCCCGGCCTTTTATCCCAAAAGCTGTTTGTCTTAATAAAATGAAAATCAAAAGTCTTTTTAAACCGCCCCAAGTCATAAACCAACAAAGGAAGAGAAGGAGAGGCTGGCTGTGGACTCCCTTCATCCCAGAGTCCCTGGGTTTATTACAATGAATAACCTTTATTTACTTTCATTAGACTATTAAGCACCAGCACAGTCATTTTTCCCCCTGAAACTCTGAGCAGGGCCCATAAAGCAAATCCGAAGCCTAATTGAGTTCATTTTAATTTCTCTCCGATCACAGCGAATTACTCTGGTGATAAATCAGGGGGCAGGCTCACCCCCAGTAGAAGGCCTAATTTGCAGCTAATTACAAAACTGATTTCTACAGGAAGATCAATACGAGAAGGAATTGGAAATGACTAGGCAGTCCTAGCCAAGCAGGGACAGGGGCGGGGAGGGGGCAGTGTGTGGGGAGCCTGCTGGAGGAGGGGGAGATGTGGGGAGGGGGTTGGGGAAGTGCATGGAAAAAAACAGAGCAGAAAGAGCAGAAAATCAGTTTTAATTTAACGTAATATTAATCAGAGCAACTTTTCCTGCTGTTTTGTAGCCTTCCCGGTTTCTCCAGCTCCCGTGTCTGGTCCGGAGGCTGCCACAATAAAAAGGCAATTATCAGAGCCTTTCGGACAGGACACCCTTTCAGATTCAATGGCTCTCCCCCTCCCACCCTTCTGTTAGCCATGTGGCTCCCCCCTCCCCAATTTCATACCCCAATGCACAGAGTGACAGAGGCGGGGGATGAGGCTTCTTTGTTTGTTTTTAAAGAGCTAGGACAGAGGTAGCAGGGAGGGGAGGGAGACAACTCAGCAGGAGGGAGACGGCTCCGCAAAGCTGAGAGCCTGGCTACAACACACCAGCGGTGACTGCCTACAGCCCAAGTGCCCCAAACACGTCATTGTGGTCTTCTGCCCCAACTGTCCTTGTGCCCAGGGCAAATATTTCCTCCCTCTGCTCAGCCAGAATGGGGGGAACGTGGATTTCCCCTTTCTTCTCCCCTGAGCTTGTGCATGCAGACAGCCCCTTTCTCACAGCACTGAATGAAGACTCAGTCATACTGCCAACAACAGGCCAGGTCCCGTGCTTGGTCTCACCCCTCTTTCCCTGCACAGCAACATGCAGGAGGGTGGAATAGCTCATCCTAGGAATCTCCCCACCCCAACCCTCTCACCACTTTATCTTCTCCATTTCCTCCTCCTCCTCCTCTTCCATCTGTGCAGGGGTTTGCATCTCTCCTCTTCCTCCCCCCCATCTGTACACTGTTCCCTTTCTCTCAGCGCATCAATAGCAAGCTGTCTTTCTCCTCTCTTCCCCAGGGTAATGAGTACTCCCTCCCAGCTCTGACCCCTGGTCTCGATGAAGTCAAATCAAGTCTATCCACCTCTGCTAACCCAGACCTGGGGACCAACGTGTCAGGACCCCAGACATACCCTGTGGTGACCGGTAAGCCGCCTGACCAAACAGCAGAACCAAGCTTTTTATTTATTTCCCTCATCACCATTAGCTTCTGCTTTTTCTGCTAATGCAAGATATCCCTCTGTGGCAAACATGGAAAGAGACAGAAAGACTGTGAAGGAAGTAAGGGATCAAGAGAAGCTTGAAATTCAGAGTGCTGGCAGTTTTGGGTACACCTAGAGGTGCCAGGGTATCACTCAAAGACAGGTAAACCCAGGCATGAACCAGGAATTTGTGTGCCCAGATGTGGCTTAGGGATGGATGTCGGTAGAGGACAGGTGTGTCCGAATGTACACTGTGATTTCTTCCTTTGTGTCTGAGAACACGAGGTTCATGGCTTAGCCATGATCCACACTTGGAGTTCTAGAGGAGAAATAATAATTTAAGTTTTATTCACCCTTGGAATTTGTAAGGGGCATTTGCAAGTTAAATACTGAAGTTTGCTGAACTGTGACTGCTAAACTCCCTCTTCCTTAAGCCCATGAGTCTCTAATAGCAGCTGGCAAAAGAAATTTGTTCACGGCCTCCCTCCTTCCCTTACTGTGGGTACATTAAACTCAGGTGTGACTGGGAAGCCAGAGTAGGAAATGAGACCAAGTGCCTGACAGCAGAGGAACCAGGATGCGCAGAAGTCAGAGGCAATTTCTGCAGCAGCTGCTCCATTGAAACTTCCTCTCTGCTGGTGGCACTTGCATGACCTGAATGGCACAGGATTTCCCTGGGGTCACAGGGCAAGCCATCCTGACACTGGTATGAGATTGCCTGGTCTGTGCATATCTAGAGCCATAAGGAGATATTCAGGTGCCACAGCCCCTTCTTCTAAGGCTTGTTTTAGTCACTACTGCTTCCTGCTCACACAGCTACCACAGATTTGAGAACTCCTTATAGGTAGCTAAAGCAGCTGGCAAGGCTCAAGTGATTTGCCCCAGTTTGGTATAACCCCTTTACCCTACTGTTGCTGTAGCCCACTCTAGAAACCTCACAGTATAAGCTGAGAAATAACTCATGACAAAGAGGTGTATCTTGTTAGCAAAGGAAGGAGCTTCTGCTTCTTGGCCACAAAGCTGGCCTCTGACGGCACAGAATCAAGACCACTGAAGTTCGTATCTCTACTTTTTATTGAAAAAAACCCAGCCAGTAGCCCCTGGGGTCAAAGCAGCTGGTTGCTAAGATGCAGGCAGTTGTTGCTTGTTCAGCAAACACTGAGCAAAGGGATTTTGCTGCATGCAACATTTAGCTACCAGAAACTTTGGGACCAGGTGGGATTAGTAACAGCTACCCCAAATACAAAGGAGATCCAGTGCGGGATCTGCAGAATGTCATGGAGAACCATGAGGAGGTAAACTGTATGTTTAGAGAGTGCCTAGAAGGTGTAATATCCCCAGACTCTTCATGTTTTTCACTGTTATCAAGCTTGACCCCAGATCCTTGTAGCCAGACAGCTTCTTAGCCCACCAGAAAAATGGGTCACCTGTGGCAAAATTGTGTCACTTTTCTGCATATTCTCATATGCAAGACAAAATCCAGCTGGCATCCATCTACTATTTAGCAGACCTACATCTCTTACAGGAAATACTTCCCTGTCCAAGGAGGGCAAAGTCAGCAGAACAGCAGTACTGTTTTTCCTTCACAGAAGGCAGGTTCCCTTAGCTGGATCTAAAGGTGGGGTGCCTAAAGTTAGAGTTTAAATTCAAAGGGACCATTAAGATCATTCTGTTTTGTCCTGCCTAAGAGAAGATGGTACATTGCAGCCTGTTAACATTAGAGATGAATTCCCAAAGGCTGGAGATACTGCACAAGTTTTGGACATGACTACTCAAGGGTACAGGAGAAGACAGATTCGGTCTTACAGAAGAGGCTGTGGTCGGAGGCAGAAAATCCTCTCCATGTCTCCCCCACCCTGTACCATCCCCATCCCAGTCCCTGGATTACTCCCAGCTCAGCTTGGGAACATCCCCATCTGATCCATCTGGATCCAAGAGTGAGAAAAGTTCATTTCAGACCCAGCTTGACATTCCCAGGTGGCAACTTAGCACTAACATCTCAATCTGTATGCGACATTTCAATCAGCGCAGAGTAACAAAAGCAGAACTATTAGTGATAGGAGCTGTTCATTGGTGGTAATGATGGGGAAACTCAGAAACTGGAAATGAAAAGGGAAAAAAACCTCAACACCCTGAAAGGCATCAGGGGAAGAGGGCTGGAGGATTTTTCCTCTACACTTAGGCCAGGATCCAATGTTTGGATTAATGGTGCCATTACCCAAGAAAGGACTGCAGATAATGCTCATTCTTAAAATGGTTTTGCTGGCAATTAAATGGTCGCAGTTATTGATCTTCATTGATCTGATGTCCTTTATTTGCATAATCTATTAAAAATGAATGATTCATGATGTTTTTGCTATGGGGCTGGGCAGTGTTTTCAGGAATGACCAGAGAGGTGAGGAGCTCAGTGCTGCCTCCTGATGTCCCACTGGACAGAAACTAAGGAAGAGGCTGGGGGCATGTAGTGTACTGTGGTACCATGCAGCTCCCTCTCCCAAGATGGGATATTGGAGTAAGAGTCAGTATTGAATTGCTGGTTTTAAGTACTCAGCCTGACCCAGTGCATAGGCTAGTACCTTCTAGTATCTTAGAAAGCCTGGGTTCTAGTCCTGGGCCACATGTCCACTGACTGGAGCTGCTGTTGACTTTAAAGGAATTAGGGTTTCAGGCTTCATACCATAGCATTGGGCAAGTCACGTGACCTCTGTCTGAAATGGGATGATGCTAATAGTGCAACATTTCTAGCTCTTCAATTTTATGAAATTCAGAGATAGATGAAGGGAATTCTGCATCATCTATACCTAAATACCTCATTACATGCCAAGATTTTAGATAATTACCTATTGTTGATGTTTTGATCACTTTTGGAGGGGTGTTTTCTCAGAACTGTGTGACCTGAGAAAGCTTGCTGAGGCATCCAGCTAGTCGCGGGCCAGCAAGACTCTAAAGTCTTCATAAAGGGCAAGAATCCCAAGGCTTTGTTTTGGGAAGAGCTAGTGATATCTTTTTCTGTCTGGGAAGTCTGAGTTGGGGAGACTTTTTTGTAAACTGAAACTAAATCTTACATCCTGAAGTAACTATACACAGACTTTGTACCCTGCATGGGTAGATTTGTTTGAGATATCACCTGGGTCTACAGAGTGTCCTGGGACAAGAGCAAAGAGGCATTTTGGAGATGACATTATGGCAGCCAAACAGGGAGCCATCTTCCCTGACCATCTATTCAATGACACTCTCTAGCACCACAGTTACATACAGCACAGCCTTGCCTGGTACTGCCAATATCAAACACTGTCTTTCAGATAATTACTCTTTCTAATGGATCTTAGATGATCCATTTACTACATTCATCTCCTGAAGCAATGTCTCACCACATTTGTTTACCATGGAGCAGACAGGTCACCCTTATTTATCCCCATTAAGCATCTGCAAGGCATTTCCACAACTGAGCTGACACTTAGAGGCTAGCAGGGCACTGGGCTAGGAAACTTGCTCCCGCTGTCTTTCACATAGAACAGAAAATGTAAAAGTTTGCCTGCAACTTTCTTGTGAAGCACCAGAGAGAGAACACTCGTAAGAGCTGCCTGACAACACCGCCTCATCCTTTCCTTCACACACAGGGCAATGGGCCAGCTCCATCCTGCCTGGATGTCGCATGCCCATGATATCTAGCTTGACATAGATCCCTGACAGTCTTGGATAGTATCTTTGGATACCAATAAGGATTTTCAGAAGCAAAGACCAAGCTTGAACATGCCAGGATAAGGCAAGCATGTATAGCTGAACATCAAGACAAGAAGCCGGTTGTTCAGAGATGTTCTACTTCCATCACTTCTATTGAAGGCAAACAGATCAGGCAGATGAGTATAACAGCAAATTAAATCCAGAAAACCTCAACAGCTTTTTTTTATTCAGTATTTTCAATAGGTCTTTGATTTCGGAAAGTACTCAATAGCTGACACCCCAAAGGTGAGTGGAGCAGGCCCTCAAGTTTTTGGCACTAGCAACAGCAGTACTTTAAAAACACAAGGATGCTTACAGAAACCTTGAATCCTTCCAGAACAAAAGCTAAGATCCCTCTTTAACTGCCAGTAGAAGTCACATCTTTTGGAACAGGCATGTGTGAGAGAAGTGAGGTGGCTTCAAACCAAGTTTTGAGTTCTGGGGACTTATATTAATAGTTTGGGGATGGAGTCCCCTCCAACTCAAATAGCCAGCCCGGCAGCTATCCAACAGAAAGGCAGCACAATGGGAAATAGAACACAATAGGCTTTCATATATGGCTTGCTTATTAACAGACTATTATAGAGGAGGATTTACCTACTTGATGGTCCTTAAGACTATAGGAAAGGTAAAGAAAAATTCAATCCCAGCAGTTTTAACTAAATAGACCTTGTTTGCCATCCCACCACAAACAATAAGATCTACAAAGATCTAAAAAAAAAAAAAAACAAGCTCAAGGAAAAAGGAGCAAACAAGCATTTTCCCAACTTCCAACACTGACTGAAATGGCAGTATACGTGCCCTTTCTTTCTTTTAGGTTTCTAAGTTCTTCAGTGCTCCGGTTAGTTAACAGGAGCAGGCAACTCTTTAAGTCATCACCACCCACCAACCAGCTACCAGGTTCTTTATAGAAAATGTTTCCTTTTGTCTGAGAAAACAATTCTTCCCTACAGGAACAAATATCATCCAGAGTGAGAAATCCTGACAGCCAGTTCATGATGTGTCAAACAAAGGCACCAAAAAAGTATGAACTTCACAGATCTCAGTTTCCTCCAGACCTTGTCTCTCTGGCATAGGGTCAGATTTTTTTCAGTTTAAAACATTTTTTAAAATTGAGCTAATATTTTCCTTTTCAAAATGAACTTATGCAAAATTAAATCATAATTACTGATATTAAGGCCAATATTTGCTATGTCTGAAAGACCCTTAAATTATATAAAAGTAATATTTAAACAGCATCTGATTTCTGTTGAAGTTTTAAAGAAAGCTGTGATGCTAAGCATGGAAAAATCACTGGCTGGACACCTGGATCAAAAGTTTGTTGAAATGAAACAACCTTTTGAAAACTTCAGCCTCCTGCAAGGTGAAAAGATAATATTTCCTTCGTTTCAGCTTAGTGAGTGAACTGAAAAGAATTTTGTTTAGTTCAATAACTAGGTCATTCAAAACTAAGAAGCAAACTAGGATTTGAAAAAGCAGGAACATTTGTTTTCCTCTGTCAGTGAGTGAATTAAGCTTGGTGTGAAAGGATGAGATCTATTAGTTCTAAAATCAGGTTCTAAAATCAGTTCAATTTCCTACTTTTGTGTGTATATATATATATATATATCCTTTATATCCTTTCCTTCATTTAATAAGTTGTTTTTAATGCACATCCTTTTTGGAGAAGCTTGCTTTTTTGATTCCAGTATATTCAGGAAGTCAGGGTACTTGTGGTCATTTTATTTAATTAGTATGAATAAATTACAATTGCTGTTTTTAATTGAATTTTAATTTCCATCCATATATAACTTGACACAAATCACAAGTAAAAAGTTAATAATCTAATAAAACAATAATACGGACTCATCATTCACCATTTTCCCCCAATAATATGTAAAGACAAATTATGTTAAACAATATAATTGCTTAAATAAATGTGCACAGATGTAATTCATCTGCTTAGCAAAAAAAGAAATACCATGTTTAGTGTAAATGTTGTATTTGTCAAAATATGTCATTGTTACCGCCCATAAAAATCAACCTTTTAGAAAACATCTACACAGTGCAAATGTAAAACAAGATGCTTCATCCAACCTGCTGTTTTAAATCATGATTAAAACTGACCATTAGAATCAGTTGTATTTATATCATTACGCTGAGAGGGGGAGCAGTTCCTTCCCCTTTTCCTTGTTCAGACTGGTGAAAATTTCCTCTCTTGCTCCAGTCTACTTTAGCCTCTGACACCAGTGAAAAATTCTGGTCAGGGCTTGAGTGAGCTGACTTAAGAATACTTCTTTAACAAACTGCGAGGAGCCAAGAATTGGCTTTAGTGATGGCAAGTCCTACAGGCAGATACAAAGCAGCAGTCTGCTACAGTCATCATGGCTGGAAACGTCAGCCATCAGGCAGCCTGTTGCACATGTCTCTGGATGCCCAAATGCCCTGGCTGTGGAATATGATAAACAGTCACACGGCTGCTACAAGTCTGTTAGGATCCTGCCTCATCAGAAGGAAGGAGATAACTTTTGTGGAGTCAGTCAGCAATGTTGAAATATGTCAGATTAAGTGCATAGAACTGCTCCAAATAAAAGGCTGAAGAGCTGCACTCAAAGTTCCAAATTCTGGTCTGAAATAAGTGCTCACTTTTGCAAAGGGGCTGTAAGCTCTCTGCTACTTAAGAACAGCAAAAGTAGATTTCCACAGGACCTCTAAATTTCATCAAGAGCTTCCCATCCCCAAGGAGAGATAATATCTTCTTATCTTGCCAGGGAAGCTGGAAAGGCAAAAGGCGTTACTACTCTTCCCCAAGAACAAATGGCCGGGGGTGATAAACGGTCAGACGAATGATCCCTGGAACCGACAGAAATAGCAGGGAGAAGGAAGGACTCACGCAAACTATTTCCATGCTTCCAAAGGAAGATTCATTAACAATAATTTTATGATGCTGAAGAAGAACGTTCGTAGGCTTGAAAGGTATATTGCAGCAAGGAACCCAGAAACGGATGAAATCCATTTCTGAAAGAATTCATGCCTTCCTTAAATTAGCATTTAAGTGAACTGGCTCATGGCAATAGCAGCGAATTGACATTCCCAGCCATATTTCCCTCAGCAAGGGGGCAGCATTGCAGGCTGCCACACTCTACACTGCCAAAAGGGACTTTTTTTAGTGACTAGAATTAGGTGGTCTTCCTAACAATCAGATTTTAGCTTTTCTTTCGAGGCTGAATGAAGGATCCAATAAGATGGCTATGATGAAAATATCTGTGATGTAGTATTTATGCACTGACAGCAAAGACTGTGCTTTACAGCTGAGTTAAGCAACACCTGTCAGCAGATGTTAATAACTTTTGATCTCCATCAACTGTATTGGATTTAAGCAGGTCAGATGCTTGTACAATTGACATTGCCCACTACTGTCTTTCAGAGAAATGGAGAGCTTATGGCAATCTTTGGCCCTTCTCTGTTGGTGTAGCATTGTTGTGCACTACCCAGGAGGGTTTGCCCTGTCTTACGCTCAGTGGAGTATCTTTGTGACGAAAACCTTGGAGAGATCAGTAATGCGGACTGTGTGGAACTGGCAGGTGTTCTGTTCTAATTCCATTTCCCAGTATATATTTCAAAGGCATCTTCTTTAAGTGGTAACATTCAAGTCGAATCCACCAAGGAATTTAATCTCATGCTTCACTTTAAGGCAGGGAGTCATCTGTAAATGCAGCACCCTCAGGGGCTGGGACTCAAGAAAGGGGACAGCAGAATGAAATCCACTGAACTTGTCTGTTTGCCAAATATACTGGCACATCATTTTGTCCCCCTCCCCCCCCATTTTAAAGCATATTTTCCTTCATCAGCTCCATCTGCAAATAAATGTGCTCAGAGCCACGTAAAGTTGATTTTCAGTGGAGTTCTCAAGTGATTAACAATCACTTGCATTAGGAATATTAAGAATATTCACCTGGCTTTAAAAAGTAAGTTCAGATCACAGATCTACTGGAAGCCCCATGTCTTACTGGGAATGAGGAATATAAAACCTCAGTTTTACTCTAAAGTAACATACAGACTTAGCAGGTCAGTTTACTTGGAGAGAAGCAGTTAATTAGATTATACAAAATCTAGATTTATAAGATTCAGTTTTATAAATAATGTGGTGAATGGTTTTCAGAACTTGACATAAATATCTATGAGGTCCCAACAACTTTGATGTCCAGGGGGAAAGCAACTTGAGGCTGTTTCTTTAAACATGTATTTCAACAATCCACAAGTTCAGTGTTGAGCTAAGAACATGGATCTGTGCAAAACAGAAAATAAACCTGAACATTCAGGGCTCCTTCTCCAGTCAGCAGAAAATGCAAGGAGAAGGCAAGAAAGGTATAAACAGAAGTAGATCAGTCTTTACATACTTTTCAGTTGCTCTATCAAAGGACTGTTACTAATGCAGAGTATTAAAAAAAAAAACTCCTCAGGATGATTTATATCTTGAGTGCAACTTGCATAATGTTCTGGCAGAAGAAAAGCTAGGAAATTAAAAAAAGAAAGAAAAACTGGTTCTTCTCACATGACAGAGAGGAAAAGTGAAAGATATGATGTGTCAGGCCACTCTGGTCTTCTGCGTGACTTCTGGAATTTCTGAGGCACAATTCTCACATGGCAGAAAGTGAGATGGCTCCGCTGGCTGTAGTGTAAATCTATCAGTTTATGATTGCTGAGGACTCAGTCCCACTCTGTTTTCCATAATGAAATCTTTCTAAGAATGAGATTATTAGCATGGGAAGAATATAAATAGAGAAAAAGATGTTCCAGTGGCTAGGGGATAAGCATAGAATTCAAGACGCCTAGGATAAAATTCAGCTTTGACACAGACTTCCTGCATGAACTTGGGTACATCCCTTATCTTCTCTGTTCTCAGTTCCTTATAGATAAAACAGCGATCCCTACAGGGATGCTGTAAGCATATGTGCTCTAAAGACTATGAGGCATTGAGATCATATAAGTATTTTATAAAGACCCCAGGAAAAGGTGAAGGACACTAGCTGTTGTCAAAATTGTAAGCAGTGTTGCATTAGGTGGCTGTGCACAAGCCAACCCTTAAGCAGGGATGTGCCATCTTGACATTGTTTGTTTACTGAAAAGGAGCAGTGAATGCAACTAGCTTGTCCTCCAGGAAACCAGCGATGAAAAACAAGCAGCTTATCTAGTCCTGCGAACCCCCCTGCTTCCCTTCCCAACAGCAGCAGAGAGCGCGATAAAAGCTGAGATGAGTCTCTGTAGGAACCCAAAGCTGTGAATCTTCCTCTCACCCTGTCTGGCCAAAATCCCTTCATTTGCGGGGGGAATTTAGGCCAGAGATCACCAGTTCTAGCTCTCCGCCACAATAACAGAGGAGAGAGTTAGAAAAGAAGAAAAACAGCCATAATTCAGCAAGTACAGTCAGAAAGAGAGGAGCTGAAGGTGCAGAAAATATTTAGTCCTCTGCTACATTTGCAGCTTTATCCCACCCTGCTGATTCTTCCAAATTTCCCCCACCATGACATTGGCTGATATTTTGGGTTGCTTATAACCAAGGATACCATGTGTCATTTAGAAGAAAGCAGCTTGGGTTTGGAAGAGCTTTCTGCTTCTTTGGAAGGGGGTTGCAAACTCATTCCATTCCTGACTCAATTACGGGGCAATTTCCATGCCAATAGACATTGATCGATACCTCCGGGCTTCCCTAATGCTGTCTTACTGAGGGACACCCCTCCCACTGAGATGCGCCAGCATGGCAATGCTCCATAGCTTGCTGACTTGATGGCACTAGCAGGACCTGGGATAGAAAGGGGCAAGTATGGGACTCCTCTTGCTGTCCTTCATCACAAATACAAAAGAATTAGAGAACGGAGAAAATGAGAAGTGAAAACAAAAAAGGTGCAGCCAAAGTTTGAAGTGGTTAAAATGAAAAATGGGCCTGCGCCATTCATAGGTGGATAGAGAGATCAATCAATTGATCCCATCTACACTGGCACACTTTGGAGCTATAATTCACTGCTGGGGCAATTATTCCAGCACAGAAGTGGCAGGAGTTGTATTGGAGACAGAATTCAGGTGCTTTTAGTCAGTGGAGAGCTAGATAACACAGGAGTAAAAGCGTGTAAATGCCATCCACCAGTGAAGATGCAAGGGGTATAAGTTATGCCTATGCAGTTGCAGAGTGCAGACTGATAGACAGACTGATAGATAAATAAACAGACACATCAGAGTCTGAATTTTGGTTGTGCAATCATTTGCTCTCTGACCTTATCCTCTCCCCCTCTCCGCTATTCTTAGAGAGTGCAGTGTTTAGCATTATTGTATCCCTGTCTCTTTGCTATGTTACTGTTGACTTCTTTATCCCCCCTGCACTGAGTAAGTGCTGCTGCCTCTGGAAGGTGTGAGGAATTTTTCTTCATAAGCCTTGATGTGTTCAAGAAAGGGCTGGGCTCATCTCTGCTGTGAGTCTGACAGGGGCTTTAACAGCCTCAGAAGGCTGGGACAAATAGCTTCTGGTCCCTTAACCCTTCTCAGCTTTGCAAGGCAAGGCCTGGCACTGTTCTTCCCATCGCAAGGGCTTTAGACAGTCTTTCAGGCTGCAATCCTCTCTGTGGTGGCTGGGCAGAGAGGAAATCCAGGGGCTGGATCAGATTGGCCTAATGCTACAGCAGCTTAAGCAGTCTGTTTTACCAGAGATTATGGTTTCACTTACACAGAGCGCCTGAAAAATGCTGCGGTTTAGAAAGGATTATAGCTGAAAATTCCATGCTTTAAAAGAGAAATAAAGCAGGGGAGGGACTAGGAAACCGAATGTGCCTGGGGGCTGTGCAAACAGGATTAACCTCTGCCCATAGCACCTCTTGCTTCTGCCCACCCACGTTTCCTGAGTCCATCTTCTTCTCTGCCCTTTCTTCCCCAGGGGCTCCCCACACCTGCCCTAGGACTCCTCTCTTGTGTAGTAGGCAGGTCTGAAAAAGGAACCTGGAAAATACCCAGGACCAAAGTCTCCCCACTTTGCTTAGGTATGACTGTCAAATGGCTTCCTTGAATAATATCATTCCACCTTTAGCCCTGAAAAACATGGAAGCTTTTGGCCCTCTGTCTGCAGATAGATCTGTAAAACCATTAATCCAAAGTATCTGCATTATTTAGAATTTACACTGTTTGGATAAAAGTTTCAGTACTGCCAAACAGTTGGTGACTGCCTGTATGTCCTGAAGGTAAATCTGTGCACCCCTTACCACCTGATGGCAGAGGAGCCAGGAGAAAAAGAGCTTTGGGGGTTTTCCATCTACAGAGACTGGGCAATGAGATGTAAAGAGTCACTTGTAGGATTGCAGGATAGTATACAGTAGTGTAAAGTAGAATCTGGATGCTAGTATGCTGCTTACTCTGATGACTCTAATGAACTGTACACTCCAGCTTCTATTCACCATATCCCCCACAAAAGGTCCTTGCTAAACAGAGCTTCCTATAGCAAAATAGGAGAAGAAATGTCAGTCCTTACTTAGCACACTACAGGCTTCACATAAGTAACCTCACGGAAGAGGAACTGTAATCTATTGGCCAGAACTGATCTTTCCCAATGGTCTGAACGATAAACACACATTTTTGCTGAAAAGGAGTCTCAGTGATCAGAGACCTTTGCTGGTCATCCAGGTTAGAGAAACTTGGAGGAGAACACAGATGGCAAACTATCATTTTTGCCAGGTAGCAAACCTTTAAGAGACAAATGCCTCAAGACAAACAGCATCTGCAGGCAGAAACTGCCCAGCCCTTTATTGTCTAGGTGAACACTGCGCCTTACAATAATGTGCCCAGACTTAATTAAGCCAGTTCTACGTTAATGAAGCCAGATCTACGACCTAATTATATGTCACATTTATATTTCTCTTTATAAATCAAAACCACCAAAGCTAACTTATCTCATATGCCATTGGTAACACTTGCAATCATCGCAGACAAATGGATTTCATTTATTGGCTTTACTTTGTTTACCTGAGGGTGGATGGTTTGCTAGATGATTTGGATAGGATCTGATCACATCATCCATACTTCTCTTTCAGGTGTTCAAATACAGGACTCTATTACTGCTGACCCAACAACAGTGGGTGCGCTGGTGTATCCATGCTTTAGGTCACTGAGTTCTACAATTCCCACACCTCTTAAGTGGGAGCCAAGCTAGGAGCAGTTTAAAAGCTGTATCTACTGTGCCTATGCAAATTTTCACATCAGAAATGGAGGCCCAGTGAAAACAACAATTAAAATAAGACCTTCTGTAAAGTCCCTCACATCCCTCCCCCTTCTATCTCTCCATCAAGGTATCTGTCTGGCAACCCTGTACTTTAGGAACTACCAAAGTCAGTATTGAGTGCTTTTATGATCAAAGCTCCTAACTGTGCCAGTGTAAACAAGATCAATTGATTGACCTATCTATCCACCTATGAATGGCACAGTCCCGTTTTTCATTTTAACCTGCACCTTTTTCGTCAAAGCGTTTATGGAACTTGGCTTTGCAGGCTTTGGCCATTACACTGAGCATCCTATTTAACAGATGCTCATAACCATGCTGCTCTCCTAGGGATGGTTACCTTGGGTTTGAAGAAACAAAGTGGTGAATTTCCTGGGCCAAACTGTGTCAGTGTCACATCTCCATACCCGCCAGGCCAGCAAGAGAAGGGAGCAGGAAAGGGAGCACAGAAGCTTCAGAGCATTCTTCTCCTTTCCTCAACCCTATGCTTCTTCCTGTCCTTCCCGTCTTGCATGCTTCCTCCCTCACTTCTCCGTTCCTGCATCCCATTCCTCCCATCCGCCACTGCACTCCATTCTTACACCCTGCTGCCCCTGCAGAGGCATCACTGCAGTTTGAGCCTAGCCCCCGGGTGTGTTTACTGCTGTTGTCTCAGCACTGGCTCCTCTGATCTACCCCTAACCTTTTTAGTTTTATTTCCATTTTTAAATTAATTTCCCTGTAGATTTTAACCACTCCATTTTCATTTACCCATTTTGTTCTTCCTCTCCTCCCTTCCCCACCCTCCTCTTCCTCCCCCTGTTCCCTTTGTCTGTCTGTGTCCATCCCTTACCCTACCACAGAAAACCTCTCCTCTCCCCTCAGTATAAAGCAAGAGCCTCATGGAGCCTCTCTCACCCCTTTCACCCCCACCACGCCGGCCGGCTCTGGGCAGGCTGACCTTCAGCCCTTCCACATGACCCTTTCAGACGATGCGTCCACGCCTTGCTACAGTGCCTTCCTTCATCATGGTGCCCACTTTGGGCAGTCCAGCAGCCAGCCTCTGATAGCAGGTAACCGGCCTTGGCCACAAACTCAGTGGGGATGCTGCAGGAAGGGGTTCAGTTTCGTCGGATGGGGAGACCAGAAAATGCTGCAAGCTCTTTGAGTGCAAGTGTGAATCACAGCAACGTTTTTCCAATTCTGTGTACGCAGCATGTGTTCTCAGCTCCATGGAGAGTCACAAAAAGATTTCATGCCTGTCCTTCATTTTTGTAGAATAAAATGGGAAAAGAAGCTGTAACTACATAGAAGTAGCTGGTGTCCCCATTGGATGGGTTTGGGGCTCAGTATGGAACCATTTATATAGCAAAATCCTGTGTTACCTAAAGAGTCATAATGCCCTATGTACTATATGCATAGCCAGAGTACTGTGTGTTAGTCTATGGTAGATGATTGCAGCTTGAATAACCTAGCCAGCTCTAGGACTGTCAGCAGGGTAGTTCAGCATGGATTGTAAAAACTACTAAGAAGTTGGATAAATACATAAGCAGTCAGTGAGCATTGCCACAGCTACACTGTGAGCAGTGCTTGTGTCAGCTAGTTTGGGAGGGTGAGCGGGTGCCTTCGCAGAGCAGACAGAGCAGCCAAGAAGCAAGGCATCATGTCTGAGTTCCACGACCAGGAAGGGTAGGTCAGAGACCGTAAAGTTTTATAGCCAAAGGAACACGACTAAGGCAGGTGGCCTTCAAATAAAGAATAGAAGTGAAGAAAGTAGCTTGCAGAAGATGACAGCAGCAGGTGGGAGTAGGGGGCAGAGAGGAAGAAATTTAAGGTAGGTGCTAGGGGAAACTCTTGTGGAAGATGACTGAAGCATCATGTTGCAGAAGCTGAGGGGTGGCTTGGATGAAATACTGAGAAACATCTTAGTGTTCAGAGACCCAGACTTGGCGACCACTGAGGCTGCTGTTACCCCATTGTCAAAGAACATCGTTTGGGCTTTTTCAACAGACAAGTTGTTCAGAGTGCAGATTACAGTTCCTGATGCACAAGAAACAAATCTTACCTCTGTCTCCTCCATGTTCCTACATTATTTTTCTCTTTTGACCTAACATTCTCCCTTTGTCTTGTCGGGTGAGACTTGCATTTCTAAACCTCCTCCCTGTAGGAAAGCAGCAAGCAAACAGCAGAGAAGACTTTTGTGCTCATAACACTGTCTTGGTCCAAATCTTGGCACAGCCAGTAAGAACCCCTAAGCTCTGGGCATTGGCATTTTCCAAGCCAAGGATTCCCTGACAGAGTTTCTCCAACAATACAGTACTACAGGGATGCAGATACATAGGACCATCCTCTAACCTAGAAGACACTGTGTTTCAGGAGATGCAGTTGCCTTAGTACATTTTTGGAGAATTAGACACAGGAGAAAGTGTTCAAAAGCACAAAGAACAGTGATAAAGGCACTATGTTTATCACTCAAAAGGCTCTTGGAGAAGGTAGAGTGGCTGGAGTTGGAAGCATGTTATCAACAGGACAGATGCTAGTTTTATCATAATCCTGGAGTACCAGAATTTAATAATCCTGTTTACCTATTGACAGAGAGAGGACATAATGGAAGGGGGCTGGTTGTGCGTAGCAGCATTTTAAGAGTCTCTCTGTGGGACTCTTTTTTGTGTTGCTGATACTCTACTGGTTTGTTATTTTCTTTTTCATGATTTTGGATTTGACAGATGACCACTTCCCAAAGAAATATCCATACTGAGTTTCGAGTATCAGCCTCTGCGCGCTCATGTCTGAATAAAAACATAGGGGCGTACGTGCCTAAATCAAGTAGGAGAGCGTGTGTGTATGTGTTCCCACTTGAATGGAAGTGTCAGAATGAATTAATTTTGCCTGCTGCTACATAATGTTCTCTCTAACTTTTCAGTGACACTGTTTTCTCACTCATCACCTACTGTTATGTCTCAGACTAGTCAATCTAGGAAACCAAGGGGACAAGTTTTTTGAACATGAAACTTTCTTCCCTCAAAAGAACGTGGAAAAAAAAGAACCACATCTAGTAGGTGTTAGTCATACTGCTTAATACACAACTACAAATCACTAAAGCAATGATGGTGATAAAAGAATAGAAGAGTGTAGAATATAATTCCCTGGGGCATTGTATACTTATTCTATCAATACCAGGGAGTGGCTAGAAAATGGCTCAGTCGCTGTCTAGTAGTTCAGTGCACATTATCTAAGGTGAGGTGAGTTAGGAATGTCTGCCATGGTTCAGGAACCTCTTCAGGGACAAAAAAAGAACTTGTTTTTCTTTTTTATTGAGCAAATCACTTCAGCAATCTTTAGTCAAAATGTATGAAAGCAATGACACTGGCTTAGCCCACCCCATCCTAGAGAAACCCCCTCTTTTGGGAGTTAGGATTAATTCTCCATGTTGATTCAGTTTTTGCTCTGTTGTGCAACTTTTATTTATTCCTAATTCCTCTGCCAAGTTTCATGCTTGTTCCAGGGCCTACTTTATCAATTATCGTTCTACTGTTAGTAGAGCTAAAACAATTCTTATTCTTCTTTCATTCACATACCTCAGCACAGTTCCAGTGGCTCCAGTAGTGTTAATGGGCCTTACTTAAACTGTCCTTTCTAAAGAAGAATCAGACTCCAGTCCCCTCCCCGTTAGAACAGACAGAATAGAGAAAATTCAACAGAGAAACAAGAAATGGCACAAACTTCTTGGTGAGCTACAGCTCACCTAGAGAATGTGAAAGGCTTTGGATGATTGGAACAGGCTGAGATCTCAGTAGGCAGCGTTGGAGGTTGAGCTGTAAATCTCCCAGCAGCTGTGGGGGAAAGATTATCTTAATTTATTTAGCCTTTTTTTTTTTTTTTTTTGGTTTTGGCTTGAAACTCCCAGCAGCTTCTGAGATGATTTTAGTTCATTTAAATGCAATAAGCACTAACAGCAAAATGCCCTTCTGGCTGGCCCATTTTCAGACTAACCAATCCAAATGAGGAAATGCCTCTGGCATCAACCAAGAAGCCTCCAGCTGCACTTCCTAAGAGATGAAAAATAAACTGCAGTCATCCACCCAGTCCACACCCCTCTATTCCTTTGGTGGAGAAAAGATACCAAGACTTTGGGGATTATCAACAAAAACTTGTATCTGTGATAAAAATGCAGTGGGAATCAAATTAAGTCCCTCAACCCTATTATTATGTGTATTACACCAGCAACTGGAAGGACTCCAACCAGTATTGGATCTCTCTTGTGCTAGGCACTGTGCAAAAGTAATAAGAGTGTGTCCTTGCCCCAAAGAGTTTGCAGCATAAAAAGAAGCACACAGCAGTGAAGTGACTTGCCTAAAATCATCAGCAGGTGAATGGCAGAGATGGGAACAGAGACGGGCACAGAAAACTCCTGAGTCACTTTGCAGTGCTTTACACATTGATCATGAGCCGAAACGTCACCATGGTTTTGGAACTGTATCCACTGCATGTAGGACCTCAACTACTCTGGCAACGAATATGCTGCCATTCTCTGTGCAGCTTGGGGCCATTTTGATTTAGTTAAAATAGATCCAAATTTCTAACAGGCTCAAATATCTACAATGAAATACAACCAATTCTTTTGAGCCTCAAAAAGACAAGTTTTAACATCCATCTTTACAGTTTGAGATCAAAAGTGTCACAGTCTTCCCTCAAAAATTTTCAGTGGAAGGTCAGCAGATACATGAGAATGTCACACAGCACTTGCCTATCAAGCTGCTAGTCACTCAATGGTGGGACAAAAGGTGGTATCAAATCAATATTGAATGATCTTATCACTTTTGATCATCTATCCTGATTCTTTCCCTTTCCAGGTCGTGATATGGCAAGCACCACCTTGCCTGGCTACCCTCCCCACGTGCCCCCAACTGGACAAGGCAGCTACCCAACCTCAACTCTTGCAGGAATGGTACCTGGTAAGTCAGCCTCCAGACTTCAGTAATGGTGCACAGGTGTTTGAACAGTATACTGTTACTGTAAGAGCTTTCACAGTTATAGCTATGGCTTTCCTACTATTAAGGCCTGTCCTCTTCAGAAAGAAAATGTCAGGTGCCTATAACCCAGGTAACTAACAATTCATTCTGTAACATATCTCTTTCCCCTCAGTAACTGATTCACTGCTGCTATGGGCAACTAGCTATCTATAACCTATGGTAATTAATTGGTAATTAATTAACCTTACTATTCATTAACTACTGTAATTATCTTCCAATGACCCATGCAGATTATTATGTACTGCTCATGGCTCAGGATATTCAGCTATCCACTAACTTAGGGTAACAACTTACCTTCTATCTAAAGCCAGGACATCTAACTGCAAAACATCAATGGTAATTTAATATCTGCAGTTTTTGCAGACCTACTGTCCACAGCCTAAACTGGCTAAGAACTCAGCAGTGATTAGCAGTATTTCAGGAGAAACTAGATGCTCCCTTTCAACAACCAACTACTTACCCACATCCAGTTTGCTCCTACCTTCTTAATAAGATAATGCCTACAACCCAAGAAACTACCTACCTAATCCTACATTTGAAAGCAAACTATTTTTTTGCTACCCAATGCTTTTGGAGAAATACCTTCTCCTGGCAGATGCACTTACACTGCCCATTGTTCAGGGAGAGCAAAGGACCATTTACCCTGGGACAACTGAAGAGGTCACTGCCGCAGGCTGTATTCCCTATCCCTCTGATGGAAGCTAGCCCCAGTGGATAGATGAATAGGCAGGGTTTTCATTTCTCAGCCATGGTAGCTCAGAACTCAGAACTGCAACTGCCACTGATTTCTGCTTATGTTAACACCCTGGGCTGTGAGTTGTGATGGTTAAGGAGCAGGTACACTGTCCATTCTGCAACCTCTGCTATGGGAGGGATGGCCCCAGACAACAGCTGTGACGTGAAACAGCAGAAAGCTCAGAGCAGAAAGCTCTTACATCACCCTGCTAGGATTTGTTTGGGCTCATGAGTCAAAACCCTAACTTAACCCCTGTCCAAATCTTGGAACAGCTAAACAAACATACACTACAGAGAGTACAGCTAATCAGTGAAATTATCATGGATAGGGTATGTTTGCAGGTCAGAATCTTAATATCTTTAACTGACAAATCACTGCTTTCATACCACGAGGTACTGATACGTACCTCATTCTAGAGTTAACAAACTACCTACTGCTTATAGTCCTAAAATATGCAACAAAATCTGTTGTGAAGATGATGTGATCAACCTCCAGATCAGGAAAATATAGTGGATCATACCCCTCCCCAACTGCCACTTTGGTGCCTTGGTATAATTGACCAGTTCACTGAACTTTGGGGGCTCAGTAACATTCAATTAGAGAAAGTTTTTCCTGTGGCCTACTTGGGCATCCTGCAGTACTTGTTGCATCTTTCTGCAAAGCATCAAGTACTGGCTGTTTCAGTCATATTCCACTGGTCAGACCCAGCCTGGCAGCCCTGTAATGTTACTTAAGACAACAATAAAGAGGCTTCCTGGGAAGGAACACAAGACTGGCTTTAATGGGTCACGTTGCAGGTCTCTCTAGCTACCACTCTCTGTCAGGGGCCAAAAGCAAATGCCCAGGGAAGGATATAAGAGTCGGAAAAGCACATAGTGGTACTTCCTCAGAAGGTCTCCCAGCCTCCAATAAGTTGCAGCTCAGAAACTTCCTAAGGTAGAGTTTATATCTTTCTATTTAATATTAATCACCCTTGATAGATTCGCCTCCACAAACTGGAACAGTCTTTCTTGAACCCCTACAAGCTTTTAACATCTCTAGCAACCTGGCAAGGAGTTCTGCAGCTTAACCATATATTTTGTAAAAACTACCTCCCTTCATCTTTTCTGATCCTGCCACCTGCTAGGCTCACTTCATGCCTCATAGTTTTTGTATTAGAAGACCAAACGTGTCAAGATTTAAATACAGATACCAAGAACTGCTGTTAGTAGAGGTTCCCAGAGCATGGATTGCATAGAATATAGGCCTCATAAGATCCTCTGTGCTTGCTTGCCACCTCTGTTAAGAGTCCAGGCTGAAAAGGGAAAACAAAATATGATGTTGCTAATGGTTTGTTACATGTCCCTGGGCCAAGAAAGATCAAGGGCCAGTGCTTTAAGTATATTAGAAACAAGAAGACAGCAAGATGACCAGTCAGGGAGTATCTTTAATGAACATACAGACATGCAAACAAACTTCATTGTCCAGACGTGAGTGAATATGAGGAAGAGGCTCTAACTTCTCTAAATAAAGGTTCTGATCTAAAAATAGAACTGGTCAGAAAATAGAATTTCCAACCCATGCAAAACTCTGATTTTTTGACATTTGTTTTCATCTTGCATTGGGATGAGGAGTCAGAATCTTGAAATAGTTCAATTTGCAAGCATCAGGATGAAACATTTCAATAATGACAACATGTTCTAGATGTCAAGAAATATTAAAATAATAAAAGAGTTGAAAGGAAATTAAATGAGATGAGAAAGGCAAAATGAAACAAAACAAGAAAGTTGAAACATAATACTTTGTATCAATTTGCAATCATTTCAAAACTTTTCTTTCTAAAACTCCATTGAAAATGACAGGCTCATGCAAAACATTTCCATTTTGATGAGGCAGCATTTTCCAGTAGAAAGCTGTTTCTGAGAGGATTGTTTGACCAGTGCTAACCAAAGCTTCTCTATTCTGTCTGTGACAACCTTTCACTAGACTTCTACTTGTATAGTCTAGAGAAGAGCTTGTCGCCAAGCACGGCATCCATGCAACATGGTCAGTCATGCATGCAAATATCTCTGAGATTCATGCAGATGATGTGGTAAGATATGTATTCCTCATTTGCACTTGCCTGTAGCTTCAGGTCACAGGCTGTAGACATGGATGAAAGCCAGTAAGTCCCTGAGTGCACTCTTGAAAAAGCATGAATTAGTCAGTCAAAGAAGGATGAATCAGGTATTGTGCTACACTTAATTTGTGCATTTGTGAAATGCTCCCTACATAGGTAACAGAGCACCTTTGATCCCTGACTCACTTCTTCCTCTTTCCCAGAAAGGCCATCAAGTTTCTGCAAACTGTTTAGTGAAGTGAGCATCCTCAGAAAGGAACTGCAGTTCACACAGAGCAGCGTAGAGCCTGCAGAGGGCTGGTGATGGCAACGGCAGGGAGTCGTTAAACAGAATCCAATGTTGATGAGGAAATTACACTTGTTTCATTAGTGATCGGGGAAGGCGATAGCTCAGTTCCTCTTGGTCACAGTTGAGCTCAAAAGCTCATTATCCTGCTGCATGCATGCTTTCACTCCTCGTCAATAAACACTGTTTCCAGTGGCTGCCCTCCCTCCTCCCTGGCTCTCCATAGCTGGGGCTCTTTCTCCTCTACTTAACCCATGGTTCAGGATCACTATAAACAGTTGACAACTCAGGAGAGGGTTAGAAAGAAGTCTTGAAATATCAGAACTTCTTCTCTTGATGCAGAGAAGTGATCTTTTTATGAGGCAATTCAAAGCAAGAATTCACATCTGGATTGTTTTGTCCTTCCTTTGGGGCCAAATTTACCCCAGTATATCCCACAGATAAGTCACTTGAGTGGAGCTAAACCAGGGCTATGCATTGCTTCTTGCCCTTCTATCATCTCCCACAGCAACCTGATCACATTAGCAGATTTCACCTTCTCTTTCCCAGCTAGCTGTCAGGATTTTCAGTGCAGGATTTTAGATTTTAGATATGGAAACATGTTGAGTCATTATCACTAAAGCAGTATTTAGCAAGTATTTAGCAGTATTGTGTCTGTCACACAATAAGAATTTTTATGCTGAAAATAAAAACTACTCTGACTAAAAGACTGTTGGATGATGATTGCTATTGATACATACACCTTTTCATAGTGACTACTTAGGTTATTATTCTGAATGTCTTTAAAAGACCTGTCTGGACAGATCCTCCTCAAGTATAAATCAGTGCAAATCCATTGACTTCAATAGACATCACTTCCCCCATCTGAGAATCTGTGGTTTTGGCTTTAACTCTCCTGTGAGGGAAGATTTGCAGCGATTACAGTATAATTAATTGACATTTCTTTGGTAATTGTATCACAGGCATTCAGTGTATACTGCACTGCCTTCCTTTCCCATTCCAGGTTATCTAGTAGTAACCCTAGGCGCTTTCCAAACACTTTTGTCGTAGCAGGAACTCCCCACCCAGAGCAGACCAGAAGCTAGTAGTCACTCTGTTCTTTCATCGTCTTTGGAGTGCATGATAATGCCTTTCAGATGGCACTAACTGTTCCCAGCCTGTCTGTACTGCTTTAAATTGAGGTTGTGATTAGACAATAGCATGTCCTTACGTAACAGAATCATAGATTTTTAAGATTGTAGAGTTTGTTGTGGTCATTTATTTTGAATGCCACACTATACCTCAGTTACTAAATGTAATTCCCTTAGCCTTGCACAGTCATCTAGAAAACAAGGAGACCCAGATCCTTACAAACAATAAAAATGAGTATTTAAGAAGACTCTAAAACATTCAGATATTGTTTCAGAGTGTTATTATATCACAAAGTTCATAACCATTTTGGTTTGAGCCTATTTTACCAATGTGAAAAGGGGAGCTGTAGCCCAGCTTGCCTTTCAGATTCAAGGCAGCACCTAAAGTACTGACTCATTAGCAAACTCTCTTCTGGAACTGGAATACAATGTGTTTTCTCTGCAACTCATTGACTAAACATAAATGTTGGTCCCATCATATATGAATCACTTTTCTGAAATCATTGTACAGAGTAAGACAGAAAGATTCATGCGTTTTCCATTTTGTTTCATATTTAACACTACCATACTCTGAGAATATTTCCAATAATGAACTTGAACCATATTCTTCTCCATAAATACTTCATAATCTGCAGCACCTAAAAACAGAATTTACCAATACAAATCACCATCAACAGGACTGCCAGTTCTGATGAGCTTATTGGGAGGTCTGCCCCTTAAAGCTCCCATGCCTGCTGTCTTGACATTACCGGAGAGCCTTTCTTAGATTAGGTTTTAGATTAGATTTAGGTTTTATTAAGAAGAAAGCTGATGGCTAACTGTAGAAAAAACATGCAAATGCAATCCTAATGCAACCAGAAGATCAGAAATCAGAAGGCAAAGAAAAATAAACCAGCTTGTTTATTTGTATTATTGAATTTCATTATTTTGAACTAATTTCTTGATTCTGAAAAGGTCAGTCTTATGATTTTTAATTGTTTAGGCAAGTAACATTGCACTGAACAAACACCGCCCTGAAGGGCAAAATCCCAGCTGGGCAAGGAAGCCATATATAACAGTTTTCCTGATGGCACACAGATTCAACATGAAGATTCACTTGATGGAGTAGCAGACGTAGATCTTCATTCTTACCTGTACTTCACACGTTGCTTGCTTTCTTCCAGGGAGCGAGTTCTCAGGGAACCCGTACAGCCACCCTCAGTACACAACTTACAACGAGGCCTGGCGATTCAGCAACCCGGCATTACTAAGTGAGTACCTCTTTCCCACAGCACACCCCCAGCTTCGCGCTCCTTCTGTTTGTCTCTTTGTTTTCTTTTCTTTGTTTGTTTGTTTTTGAAAGGGGCCTTCAAGTATTTGGCCATATGAAAGACCTTTTTCCTCACTCTCCAGTCCTGTGCCTAGATGGGTTTATATCTGACATGCATTTTGTACCTATTCTGAAGCTAGCTCCTCTTTCATCAGATGGTTCAGAATTCCAGTTCAGTACTGTCTTCTCCCTGGCTGCATCCACAGCCTATTCCAGACTAGATCAGTTCAGTTCAGGTTCTGCTCCTCTCACAGGCTGCAATCAGCATTCATTCAAGGTCTGTTCAAAAATCCAGGTGAGGTTTCACTACTCTCCCAATCTAAACCGAGAGTCAATACCTGGGGATCTGGAAATCTCATAAAAGTTCTTCTCATAGGACCAGCAGGAACAATGTCCAGTATGGGAGACAGGCTGCATCTCTATGTTTATAAATGGCTGGTGGAGTTTTCTTGCAGCAATATTCAGCTCCAGTGACCCTAATATGTCTAGAAAAACTCAGTTTTTTTCAGAGGGAGGAAAAAAACCCCTTAAGACTCTGTCTTCTAACACACTTCTTTGCAAGGGAACAGGAGGAGATTTATTATATGTAAAATAAATCGGCTGTGATTATGAACTACATATTTACTTAGGTTTAACAACTGGATAATAGATGCACATTTTATTCCAGTGTTGTTAAAACTCAGTAAATATGACCTTTATAATCAATCACTATTTAACACACATTCAATAACCATCCAGAGAGCTTTCATGCCAAATGTGACCAAAATCCCAAGCAATGAAACAATGGAATTTTGTTTCATTTCTCCCCTCCTGTTTTTAAAACTGACTCACAGTACTCAATCACATATACTCAGAACATCCAGCCCTCTGGCAGCTTCCTTGTGACCGCAGATCAGGTGTGAGATACTTCTGCTGCAATGCTCACATGCTTCCCTCTCAGCTCTTCACTGATGGTCTCAAGGAGCAAAATGATCCCCTTCCCCTAGAGGGGCTTCAGACCCAGAGGCCCCGGTAGTCTCTCTTCACTGAAATATGGTCCTCAGGTGGTTTCAATTGGTAGCCTTTCACTACTCCCAACAAGAGCCGAGTCTGCCAGTTATTTCTTTTGATTCCTTTCCTTTTCTTCCTTCCTTTCCTTTTCCTTTGTTTTTAGTTCTCCTTTGTTTCTTTTCTTCGTTTGATTGTTTTATTTTTTTTATTTTTTATTTTTTTTACTGTTTGTCCTTTCAACCAGTCCATTCTTCTCCTGTGTTAACTTTCAGGTTCCCCTTATTATTATAGTGCCACATCCCGGGGCTCCGCACCTCCCACTGCTGCCGCTGCCTATGACCGCCACTAGTTACCATGGAAACCACATGAAACTGCAGGGCGACAGCTTAGGCCTCCATATTGTACCTGTCTGATCAACTCCCTCCATCCCTGGGAAGGGTGAAGAGAACTTCTCCGTTCCTCCCCACAGTCCAGCTCCTTCCTCTTTGCCACGAAGGCGCCGGAGCAAGCGCTCACACCTTGAGACTGAGAAACCCGCTTCCCCTGCGCTCCACCCCGCACTCCACCCCGCCTGCTCTCACCAACACGGGGAAGAGCCTGAGGCCGAGCTGCTTGCTGCAGGAACCCTTCAAAGCACCTCGGCAAAGTCCAGCCATTCAAAGTCTCCTCGATTTCCAAGACTTAAGGGGAACTGGGAAGCAATGCAGCTGGCAGCCTTTGCCTTACAGGACCCCATTCTTCTGGGAGTGGTAAGGGCAGGGGGAAGCAGGGGAGAAAGGCACGCATAAAACACTGTTCCCCAAAGAAATGTTCTTCTATGGTGGACTCTTCAAAATGTAAGATCCTTGATGATTACCCTGTTTCCGGGACAGAGGGAACAGCCTGGCTAGAGTGGAGAAGGCAGTACAGAGACCTGACCCATCTGGCAATGAAGAAAAGGACCAAGTAATTATCTGCACCCCAAGAGGGGTTCTCTGTGCACCTCATCCCCACTCTTCATCTTGGCTTCCTCCATGGTTGGCTGCACCCCATGTGTGGTGACTTTGCAGGCCAGAGTTGGGGTGAAACTCACACATACACCCACAATTTCTGTGACACACAATCAGCTCAGACAGGAGGATGGAGCAACATTTACAAACCGGCCGACGAAATGAAGAAATATATAAATAGATATATAAATATAACTGTGTTTTTATGCTTTGTCATGAAGGTCTGTAAAAAGGAAAAAAAAAAAGAACAAATCCCCAATTTTCTAAAAAACCCAAGCAAACAAAAACAACAAAAAAACAAAATAATAATTAAAAAAACCTACAAAAATAAAACTCCAAGTCCCATCCCTCCCTGCCACCTGAATGGCAGACAAGTTCCTCTGACGTTTGATGCTCCTCTCTCACTCTCGGGTTTTGTTTCCTTTCTGTTTTGCACTACAATGGGATGGTGGTATTGGAGAGGATTGGATGCCAGCTCCGCCCCCATTGCCTCCTCCTCCTCCCCCTTTCCCAAATCCTGTCTCTGGGGAACAGTGTGGACAAGTCACATTTGACAAAGTTACCAAACACATCAGTCGACAAAAAAGCACTCTGAGTCAACAAACATTTTCCATGTCACTGGTTGGCAAACAAAGAAAACAAGCCCAGCTGCGCTCTAACTGCGCTTTGTGGTGGAAAGGAAAGTGTGGGGCTTCATGTGGGCCCATTTGATTGCCCTCTGGACAGCTAAGACTGAGATGGACAAATTCAGGATTGGCTGGGATTATTGCTTGGTTCCCTAGCCCTTAGGTTCCTGGCCCTTTACCTTAATCCCTGTACCCATGTCTGCTTCAGTTCACCTACATCCTGACTTTCACGATTTTAGATATGCCCTACACCCGTTCTCCAGACTCCTATAGCCTGATGGCAATATCCTCATTATCTGTGCCCAACACCTAATTTCCCAACCACTACAGCCTTGCTGTATGGGCCTCCTTTATTCCCAGTCTGTCTCCTTCTACACCTAATAATTTATAGGCTTACATTCAAAACCATATGCCTGCATCCTACCAGCTATTCCCTGCATACAGGCTCATCTTTTCATCTTCAACCCTATACTGTGCACCCTAATATTTACCCCTTATCCCAAATGCTCACCTGATGATTCTCTAGGGATTATCTGCTCTTGTTGGTTCTCAAGTGACTGGCAAACACTGTTCTGCAAAAGGCTAACTGTCAATAGAAATGCTTATTACTCCTGTATTGTCAGCAAACTCATAAACTGTTTCTTGCACTGACACTTCCTAAAACGTACTCAAAGAAAACATGAAGGCAGCTATAGCCTATCCCCAGGGCATCAAGTCTGCCAAAGTAGATCTTTGTTGTTTTAGAGAGGTATCATATAAAACTAGTGGGCTACTGCCCATGAACCAAGACAGGATTGAGAATCAAACCCCCAAGGGCATAAAAGTGAACAGTGGAGCAATCTGTACAGCCAACATTATGTATAAAACCCAAAGTTCCCAGCCTCTGAGGAGATGTGGTTGTGGACTCAGTATTCTGTCTCCAAGTTTAACTTGTGTGTATGAAATCCATCATCAGTAAACAGCTGTGTTGATCCCAAAGGCCCCCTTCACCTAACACTTTTAGCCTTTGCATGGCTCTAGCTGATTATAGGTCTGTGTCTTCTTAATGGGATGCCCAAATGATAAGTGTATGGGGCAGGGAGTGTTTACATAGAAGATATAGAGCTAAAATCTGTTCCTGTACAGAACAAAATCAAAGAGGTTACTCCTGATCTTTTAAGTGTTACTATGCACCTCTTACTTGTGCATAACCTGCTGTGGATAGCAGAGTTGTTACACTGTCACTGAGACCAGAATTTGGCCCGTTATCTCCTTCTGTTCTGTATGAGAAGCAAATGCTGAGTAATTTCTAAAAATTTACTTTTACCCCTTCTGTTTTCCTCCATAGACACCAGATGGATGCTGGACCCTGTTAATAGTCCCCCGTTCAGTCTCTCAGTACAGCCTTTGCTCTACTTGTGCACAACCCAGTTTCACGCAGCACATGGTCAAGGGCAGAGGCAGTAAATCAGGGTACTGGCAGCCAGAACCTCCTGAAGAGGCTAGAGAGCAGCAGACTGACACACCTCACACTAGGCAACCTGCAGTCCAGGAAGCCACTCCAGAGAAGCTAGTAGTTGAGAAATGCTTATTTTTAGAATGGTGTTTTGCTAAACTTGAGACACAAGACAGGGTGTGAAAGCAGAATTTGGTTGGCTCACTCATGGCTGGCTTGATTTGGCCCTTGGATGGCCAAATACATTGTTGGTGTAACTCCACTGATAAATGGGGACTTCCACCAGGCATTGGATTGGTCTGGAAAGTTAATAAGTATAGCAAGCAGTTTGATCAGGAAAAATAAAAGGAAAGCAGAATTATGCAAAGGACTGGGCAGTCTAATCCTCTTCCACCACCATCTGTAGACCCCCATGCGAATGTACTGAATTACATTTGCCAAAGAGTTTCTTGTGTTGGTTGTTTTGATTTACAGTCGGTGGATGCATTGTAAAGCAGTATTATAGCTAAAGTCTAGTAGCTGACACGGGGATTTATGTGGTGATATTATGCAGAAGAAAACCATCAATATTCATATAGATTCCATTAGACTGGACTATGCAGGAAACGCAAAAATTCTACCAATTATTTAATATTATGTTATTTGCAAAAACAATTGCTGCTTTGTAGGAAGATAATGTGTGTAATGTGAAGGCAATTCCTCTTGTATATAAGTTCATCTCCATCTTCATCATGGTAGTTATTAAAACAGCCTCGTCTCATCTTGTAGATAAGGAACACGCTGTCTGTACTGTGCGAGTCTCGTTGTGCTCACTGAAAACAAAACAATGTATTCAATAAAGCACAGCACAAATCCAGAACCTGAGGGAACAGCCAAACCTTGGAAGGACTCCTTCCCCAAAAGGCCAACAGTTGCTTTATTACAGATGGATTTTTCTTTCATATTTCTTAAAAGAATTTTACACAAAAAAATGAAAACAAAAAAGATTGGAGGAAAAAATCACTATGCAAAATCCAGTGAAGTCTGTCACTCACATCTCTCTCCGCCATTCTGCTGTCTTTTCCTTTTCTCCCATTTCTTTCTCACATCCTCTTTCCATTCCATTTCTATCTCTCTCTTTCATTTAATTGTTCCCACTATTTCTGTGTATTCCCAGTGCACTTTTCTATCCAGAGAATCCAGATATCAGAGCAAGTATCTGGGAGACAGAACTCCCCAATTCTCCTCCTGGCTCCAGAGAACCTTTTTCAAGTCCGATTTCTTCCCCATGCCTCAGTTCCAATCTTCTGTAAAATGGGGATAGCAATACACCCTAGCTCATAGGAGTATTGCGGAGCTGCATTAATTAGCACTGGCTCAGTGCTTTGAGATCCTGGAAAGAAAATTCTATTAGAGTGTTAAGTATTATTATGAATAATAATGAATGTTTTTACTACATTTCCCTCTCCTTTCCTTTTTCTCATAAATCACTCTTCATTTCTTTATTTTTCTTCCTGAGCTCTCCCTTCGCTTCTTTCTTTTCTTTTCACTCTTAGCTCTGCTGCTATGCTTGTTTTATCTAATGGACTTAGCAGAAATGTTGTGCGACTATATCATCTTCTGTCACAGTTTTTCTTGGAGTGGGAGGAATCTTGTGAGTTCTCAAAAGATACACTTTGCTGGAAGGAACGGGGACCTGGTATTTAAAATTGGGCGGCACTTTGGAGGCCTATTCTCCGACACTCCCATGTCCTTTTGGCCCAAAGGAATGTGGGGCAAGAGGGTGGGAGGGGAGCCTGGGGTGGATCCATTACAGTAGACACCTTTGTGACCTGTAAATGTTTGGGGGGGGATAGCGCAATGAGCCCTGCTGTGTTGAAACAGGGCCAAGTCTGCATGCTTTCTGACCCATCAATAGTGATGATTCAAATTCAGAACAAGACTTCAGAACTAATCACATTATGAATGTGAGGATGTTGAACAAACAACAGAAAAAGAAAACATAAAAAACCTGCACCTATTTCTCCTCTTGAATGTATAATCATATATGCATATAAACATTTTCCCAAAGGAATTTTGGTTTACCGTACTGTTGAAAAAAAACCACACCTCTTTTTTTCCCTAAGAAAAAGCAGCCCCTTGCGAAAAGAAATCAGAATCATAGCTGCCCCCTTTGGGAGTGACAGAATGAGGACTTCCAAAGGACCCCACAAATACCACACCGTGCTCCTTGGCTGGGTCCAGGATGGCGGCAAACTTGCAAGCCAGGAAGGAGGGACCAGACAACAACAACACCAGAACTGAAAACAAATCCAACCATAAGCAGCTCTGCCAATGCTCACTAGGCTAAGCTAGACCTGAGACTGGGGAGGGGGGCCATTGCCAGGTGCAGGGTCATACCCATTTGGGGCTGCTGCAGCCACTCTTGGCTTTTCCTCATCGCTTCAGTTCTGTTTGAGTCTTCTTTTTTCTTTTTGTGCACATGAGAAATAAAAACAATTTTTTTTTTTGTATGTCACTTTTGTGGCTTCTGGCTTGTTTCTCTTTCCCTTTCTCTCTTTCTCTCTCTCTCTCCACTTTTCTTTCTCCAGTAGATTCCCCTTGAGGTCTCCAGGAAGTTATACTCGTTGCATCTAGCACCCTTCGGGCACCATGTAAACAATAAACACTATGATTGCTAATAACCGCCACACCGCATGATGGAAGGCACTGCACATGCCTGCAACACCTTACAGCACAATCCAGTCTCTGAGCCTCCACCACCCACCACTCTGCTCCTGTTTATTGCCAGCAGGACTCCCTCCTCTATCGATCTCGCTCAATTGACTCCCAATGATCCATAATACATCTGGTGTCCCCAAGTAGTTCAGAAAATCAAAATGCTGTTGGGTAGCCACAGTATTAAAAAGATGTGGAGTAACCCAGAGTCCCTTTCCAACTCTACCCCTGTTTCCTTATAACCCCACTTGAGGATTAGTAACACCTGTGCTCAGCATGCCTCTAAAAGGATTTTAACCTTCCAGAATCAGTCCTGATTCTCCATCAAAGCACTCCGGGAGCTGTGTGAAGTCTCAGTAGGAGGGAGGATGACTGACAGCTCATATCTTACCCCCACTTCTCTGCTACCCCATTTTTCGTTTCATGAGAGGAATCCCATTAGCCTGATGTTTTATTGTAGCTTGCGCTCTCTTAATCTCTATCTGTCTTGGTCAGCTGGGGGGCAAAACCAAATGCAAAGTCATTAATAACCCGTTCTCCAAACTATTCATCGTCTGCCTAACAAAGAGCTAGACATGATATTAAGGTATGCTATAAACATACCAAATCCAGAGGTTTCACTCAATTTTTCCTCAGTCAAGCATTAATTCTCCAGGAAGTCAGAAGCAGTTTAATGTCATAAAGGCTGAGTAAAAATGTAGCACAGAGTCAGGCTAGGCTAAATCCATTTTGCTTCTGCAATTTTTAGTCATTTTAAAATGTTTTCACAAGAGCTCACGAAAGTCAGTGGGCCAGATTTTCTGCTGGTATGTATGTATCCTAAAGAAAGTCTGCACAGAAACGCTTCCATGAAATCAAATGCTTTCATGAAGCTTTCTCTCATCAGTCAGTTAAAACTGTTCCTTTTGTTTCAGTTTATATTTTCCTTTCCAGTATTAATAGAATTGGCTGAAAATCCTCCAACAGGGCATTTTCCATAACTGAAAGTCAATTTGTTGAAATCTAAACAGTCTGTAAAACCAATTCAATTTTCACAATGTTGCAGTAAAACTGCCTGGCAACTCTCTTCATGTCAGAGACCCTGGGTTTCCAGGGTCCGCAGGCTGCCAGACAGACAGGCCCAGACTTTGATGTAGTGATAGACCTGTACTACAAATCAGAGCAAAACTAGATTTCAAAATTCTGAAATCTTTTATGCATCAGAATTACCTTTCTCCACCAAAGTTTAGGTGATAAGAATCAACCATTGGACTACTACATGAGATCCTGGATGTTAATTTGACTGGAATTAAAGGAAATTACTAACATACGTTCACTACCAGAGGTTTTCACCTCTGGTGAAAGATCAAGAATCAACAAACAGATGAAACAAAAGAAAATAAAATGAATCTTCAAAATTCATTCTGATAAAATAACATTAGAAGAAAGAGCTAGAATTTAGGCTAATCATCTTATTCGATAGCCCACGCAACGCAGCCCAGAAAACTGCACGCTGAGGTTCCTGCATAAGTCTCCATAACTGGTAGTTGAACTATAGCAAAACTTTTGCAACTTCCAAGAACCTATATATCTTGGAAACAGAAATATTTGTGTGAAAGAGCAATTTCTACCATTCTGTCTACTATTATGTTCCTCTAATAATCCTGCCATAATCAATGGGAGTTCTCAGTGTGAAAATGCTTGTGATAAAACTAAAATGAGCACTGCAGTCTGTCTCCAAATGAGGAAAAGGATGTTGTAAGAGATTACGCAACACTAAGAGAAATCCTCTTTATAATTACTCTGACAAGAAAAATAAAGAAAAGTTTGAATATTCTGAGATGATGACAACCTAATTTAAAAACAAATAAATTGTCTAATAAGGTATAGGCAAGGAAACACTTGGAACACTTAAGCATGCACAGTGCCAGCCAATCTATCCAGATGATACACATCTGAAGGCATTAAGCAAGCTAGCAGATGAATTTACTAGACCACACACAATCAATTCTGAAAAATTGTAAAGACCTGGGGAAATGCCAAAGACAGAAGGACAGCAAACACAGCACCAATGTTTAAAGTGATCATGAAAATCACTGTCTAGTAAATCTACACACTGATGATTGTATGCAAAGTAAAATGCTTTAAAATATTAAGGGAAGGATCAGCTCACTGAACAACTAGCAGTTAATGAAGATAAGCATAGTAAACAGCCTGTGCATAACAAATTCTTGACTGCTTTAGAAAAGAAGCTGGGAACATTCTCAGGACAGTTAATTTACCATGATTCAAGAGCTGTCTGCAAGGAAGCAAAGGAAGTTTGTTAGAGCCTGTGCTGCCAGCCCCAAGTACTTGAAAATCATGAATGAAGCACACAGAAAAATCACAAGACTAGAAATCATGTAATCTGTATAACACCAGATACCATTTTGTATATATGTATACTTCTATACATATATATGTATACAAAATAAAAACAAAACAACTTTTATTTGACTTCTAATTTTGCTGTTTTCAAGATGACCATAGTCACATTATCAGTCATGTCTCTTCCGCTCCCAGAGTCAGAAATTTGCTTCTTCTTTTAGTGAAAAGTGAGCTTCTCATCTCATCAGAGGGACCCTGTGGTTTAGGGCTTTAGGAAGAAGCTCAAATGTCCCAAGACCTGGAATGGCCCTGTAAGTGCTGGTGAGGCTGACGAGAGCTGATTTGATACCAGAGCTTGTCAGCAAAGACTCATTTTTCTCCTGCCTTCTGCAGTGGGAAGTTTTGGTGGAAGCTGCCGATCCAAAGTGTTTGATCGCTTCAGGTTCAAAACTCTACCTGAAATGTGCAAATTCTGTCTATACCAGCTGCTCAGAGAAGACTCTTTCTTCCACTTCTCCTTACCCCCAGAGCAGGTCCTCCCCTGCTGGCAACCCTGGCCGCTTTCTGCAGCTCCGGCCTCCTCATCACTTCTTCTGCCCTTTCCTGCCTTACCAAGTCTTATGGCCCAGACAGGTTCTCCCTCTGCATTCCCCTTCCTACAGAAGACGTGGATTTTCCCTAATCCCCCTTTTATTCATTCTCTGCCTACTATCCTCTCCTATCTAAACCCTTCCATGTTCCGTGACATGCTGTTTTCCTTTCCTGTCCCCCATAGTCCTTGTTCAGACACTATTAGCCTCCCCATGCACATACAGAGGATTTCTCCATCCTTCCGTTCTTAACCCTACTGTTTTCTGATGCTTTCCACAGTCCCCTTCTACTACTCTGATAGCAACCAGGCTTCAGTAAAGAACTTTACTATGGGCAGCTTAACTTCCAGGTGCCATACTTTGTAAGTAAATGCTGACCAGCTTAAACTGTCACTGCTGATGAATTCAGTCCCAGGAAGAAGACCTTTAAGGGGCCGTCTTAACTCAATGAAGTGCATAGCCTTGGTTTCAAAGAGAACTACATGCCAGTCTTTGCTGAAGGATAAATTTTCAGTTATGAAAAACATAACAAAAAAGGCTTCACTTCTAAATTGTCTCTTTTCAAAACCTATTCTTTGCATCAGAACTACTCTGGTTTGGCCTCTCTGCCCACTCAAAAGGAGATGAATTGCGCTGTTTTAAAAAGGCTCACTGGCAATGAAATATTGCAAACATAATGACTTTCAGCCTGAGACCAATTTCACACACACCCTGCTGAACATTTATGAAAAGAAGACAAACAAAATCTACCCAGAAAACCCAAAGGGTGCAGGACTAAACAGTGTGAAATTTCACACAGATCCAGAACCTCTGCGTACAGAAGAAAGAGATGTTTTTCCTCTGTGGAAATCTCCATCAGAAAGCACCTTTAACCACAGACCTGCCTTTGGCTCATGCTCACTCTGCCAAGTGCTTAGTCATAGCACCTAGCTAACAGGGTGGCTCCCACATATGTACTTTGGGGACTCATATATGAAAGTCAAATCATCATTAACAAGCAAATCACCCCAAAGCCCCTTATTCGCAAGCCCCTCCCTCTAGCACCAAGACCAATACTTTTTAACTTACATTTTGAAGATCTCTAGTCCATTTTTAAGAAAACTGCTTTTAACATAACTAAGGGAAGAGAGCTTATGGGTCTAAATTCACTACATGGGCAGCTATTCGTCTACTTATTTTTTTGTTCTTACTATTTGCTAATTGAAAAAGACTGAAAATCACTTTTTCTAGATACGCTTCAAATCCAGGAATCCAGATTTCTACCAAGCAATGACTAGCTAACACCAGTGTGCCTGTCTAACACACCAAGGCACTTTCTATAACCTATCCCCCTATTAAAGCTTTGTAGAAATAGGATAATAGCTTGCTACACTATCAGCTGAGAAAACCTTTTATTTAAAGCAGAAATGGTCCACACCAAGAAGTCCCAGACTGACTGTCTGTGCACAGAACCATTCCTCTTAAAAGCCATGGATTGCATTCTTGGAATTGAAGGAGTTCTATATAAAAAATGGTAGCAAAAGAATCCAGCTAAGGCTGCAAAGCTGGGTACCCCAAAGTTAACAAATGCCAGAATACAGGAAGACTAGACAGAACTCTACATGTAATGTGCTGGAGGGAATAGGAGAGAAATTAAATGAACTTGTCATACTTTTTCCTCCTTAATTTTGTAGGGTCTGTAAGGAACATGGGTTAAGATTATCACAACTAGTTCACAACCCCATGAACAGAAACCCCTCATACGCTTCCACTCCCTGTGTCTTGGTCTCCTCTACCGCACACCTTTGTCCAGTGAATCATTTACATCATGCCAGTGTGGTCTACTAGTAGGTTAAAATTGTTAATAAATCAGGATGGGAGCATGTTGTACCTACTTAGTATTCAGTTTGCTCTTTTCTAAATGATTTGGTAGAGAATCAGGCCCTCCCCTCTCTCTAGCTGACTCTCATCTGATTCTAATTCAATTTTGCTGCCTATTGTTTATTTCACCGCTCCCCTGTGAAGTGTCAAATGCTGATGTTCCGTCAGCCTAGAACTGTCGTTTATATTTGTCATTCAGTCCTTGTTAAAAAATAAAACAGGACTGCGCCTGCCTTGGCGCTCTCTGCCTGGGAATTCCCTGTGGTAAAATTAGTCCATTTAGATGGAAAGTTTTGTGTCACTCCCCTGTCTAAATTGGCAGATCTGGCTCTTTTGCAAAAACCAATAAACTGTGAACCTTGATGCATCTGTCAATCAAACTCATCTTTCGTGGGCAAAGCCAGATGACAACAAAAGCTGGGCAGGCTCCTCCGATTGGTTCTTCTCATTTAGGCATATCAGGAGGCACCTGTCACTCCTCTGGCTCAGCACCGTGCTCAGAGGGACTCCATTCATGGAGCGATGAATCCTTACTGGGGGCTGGGTTGGGGCTGGGATGGGAAAAAAGGAAGGGGGAGTTTACCCTCTTCAGTTTCAATAAAATCTGCAGCTTGGCTCTTTCCTCATGGCTCTGGTGAAAGGCAAGGAATTGGCATCACCTTTTGTTCTGGACCTGGTTTTTACATATTAAGTGAAGGCTGTGATTTCTTAAACTGTGCAGATTTTCTGGTGGCTAAAAGGACGTAACAAGAGCATTAAATGTGACACACTACCCCACTGTGGACTAAGCCCCGACACCCCAGAGGAAGGAGGGGACATAACCCATTCCCAGAGCTGCGGTGTGCACCCTGCCTGTCTGGTTACTGCTAAAGAGGAAAAGCAGAGAGGGTATTTCTACCTCTCTGTTCAGAAGTAACGGGATCATAGATTGGGGCAGAGTGATTGAAAAAGACCTTGCATGTCAAGGGATGCATTTTTTACAAAGGTGCAAGAAAGGGATGAAAATGGCAGTAAATCCCAACAGCTCACACCAAGGCACTCGAGAGCTTCAGAGGTGACGGTACGGTGAGAACGATCCCCACAGAGAACAGACTTCAGAGGCATCTCAACCTGCCCACATTTGACGGGAAAAGCCTGAACTCCGCTGCCTGCACCAAACAAGGCTGCCACATGTTTACTGTCCGTTTCTGCCGTCCACAGTGAAAGTGACCACTACACTTCTATTTTGTACACCTTGGCATTCAAGAAAAGAATTTAACTTCATTTTTCAAAGTATAATCATTTGCATGTTTTTATAAAGTTGCCAGTGAACCATCCAAGAAACTTGTTCTTCCACAGAGCTGCTGTTTGACAATAGATTTATGTTGCCTTTAAGCACCCCATCACAAGCCTCATCTCATGCACCTCTATTTTCTCCTTCTACTTCGTTTTGCTCAGAACAGCTCCCCCATCATGTAAGTCACTTATACTGCTTGCAGGTATCAATGTAATTGTCTTGGCAGTGCAGTAGTCAGCCAAGCCTCTCAAAACCAGAATGTAGCATGTTGCTAATTCTCATAGTTGCCTCACAAGTCTCATGGAAGTTTTGGGGTTTCGCCCCAATTACTAGATGTATGACACAACATGAAAATCTCAGTCTTCCTAAAACACTTTTGAGTTCTTGTGGTTCCACAGATCAGTTTCAGTTACAGGCTCAAAAGCACAAGACAAAGAGCTGCATCTTAAAAATAAACAGCAAAAAACTTCTTTACGACATTTATGCGAACATTGTTATTCTTTCAGGTGGAGAAAAGCAGTTCTTGCTTACTGACTGTTTGAGGCCTGCTGGACTGGGCATACAAAGTACTGATTTTCATGTGAGAGATGAATCTGGTAAAACATCGACCAGATTAGGCTAGTTAGCATTCACAGACACGTTTGCTGGGCTACGAGTGTAAGGTCAAAATACAATCTGTACATCACTGTTTGGGGTCTTGAAAAGACTCTTAATAAAGTCACAGCTTATAGCAGGCAGCCCAAGGGATACTGAATAAGTACACAAAGTAGTAGAGCCACAGGCTACAGTCATGGAAAGCCACACACAGTCCCTGTGTATTGTGATTACAAACCATATTATAGTATCACCTGGAGTCACTGAGACGAAGGATCCCCGTACTGTGCAAAGCAAGAAATCCTTCCTGTCCTGACCAGCCTGCTTTTAATTAGACAACACAGAGAAAGTGACTCATTCAGCAGTGCTCGTCCGATCATTGACAGAAAAGGGATGACACAGACATCTCCAGTCACCATTCCAGCACTCTGACCACTAGATCAGCCTGCCCCTTTATGCAGATCTGAAGAAAAGGAAAGGGGTCCACCACCATTCAGCCTCAGTGGAAGGATGCTGGGAAGCGATCACGTTCCAGGAGATGACAAGAGGTGGCTCTTCCGACCCATCTCACTGATGTACTTTGAAAGGTCTGCCAGATTCTTGAGAAGGGAAATGAAAGAAAAGATAATGAATCTTCATCACAGGTTTTCTACCTGCAACATCATTTTCTGGCAGGGGAATACATACTAATAATGTGAGGAAAGTCTAAGCAAATTAGTTAGAAAATACCATTGCAAAATGTAAGAGGGACTTGAAGAAGTTACACAGTGGAAAGAAAGTGCTAAGAAATTAGCTCAAAGCAGCACACTGATGGTCTGAAGAGAGGATGTTCATAAAGCTATTAATACAGGGAGAAGCTTGGCCAAAATTTCCAAAAGCACCTCTCTAAAAGGTGGCCCGTATTCAGGGATCTAAACAAATGCCACAACTTCCAAAATCACTGACAGTCCAGCTCTTTCACCAGTCCATGAGCCATTTGTGCTTACTGCAGATGCATGCAGGAGTGAAACAAGATTTCCCTTCATGATTTTTTCCCATGTCAATATTTTACTCTGAGAATGTATTGGCCAGTAACAATTAAGAAACTGGCCAGTATTCCGAACTGTGTAATTTTTTGTTACTCATTTTCACCTTTGCCATTAGATGCTAAGCCTTTTTAAAAATCTTTGTGGCAACAGTTGGTAAGGACCTCTGAAAACGCATCTTTTTTTCTGTGCCTAATCAGACCTGGGCTTTAATTAATTGATTTATTTTTTAACTTACCCTTCTCTGAAAATTCTTTTCTCTAAGTTCACCTGGAAAATCTTCCCCTGTTCTTCCACCAGCTAGGATACGCAGGATATATATTCACCATCCAACATCTTTTTAAGTTTTATTACAAATCAGAAGGCACTTAAATTTTACCCTCTGCTCCAGCTACTTAATTGTGCTCCCCCTTCTGTTTCTATCAGTTGATCAGTCTTATTAGATTTAGGCTATTGTTACTGTGTGTAGCAGGACTTCTCTTATTATTTTGTGTTTGTACAGCAGGTAGTATAGTGAGCTCATGGCCCACACCTGAAGCCCCTGGGAGTTACCACAAAATAAACTATAAACAGCAAAATCTTTCCTTGGGAAAGGCCACAAAGCAACATCTCTCACAAAAATCCTGGTGATGCCAAACATTTCTCTTCCTTGAAGACAATTTCTCTGTCATTACTCTGACTTCCCAGAAAATTATGCTCTGGGTCAAGATTCCCCAGGAGAAATGCCCACTGAAAGGAGGGGTAGGTGGTGGAAACAACACTACAGGGAATTAGGAACAGTCTTTGATTCTGGAAACCAGGCACAGTCTTTACTGATGCCTCCAATCCTGTCCTGCATGTCTCTCTCTATTTTTATCTTTGAGTATGGATTGCCTGTTTTGACCTGTTACTGTTTATTTATTCATGTGTTTTACCTCTTCATGTGTATTTTTTGCTTGGCTGATACAGTGAAAGCGAAAAATCAATAACATTTTGATTTGCTTTGAGACCTGTTTGCCTTCACAAACCGAGACCGATCACAGACATCACCTGTTCTCTCAGAAGAGAGGGAGACACCATGACATTTGGGAATTATGGTGGAGGATGTGCCAGGGGAAAGCAGATGCTTATGTGGTTAAATCACAGGCCTGGGCTTCATCACATTTGTGTTCAGTCCGAAGGTGACTGGCAGGAAAGGGAGGCAAAGCTTTCTGCAGCCCTTCCTTCTGAGTGAGTCATACACCAGCAAAGGTACTAGTTTTGTGTAATCTCTGAATTAAGTGGGCTTTAGTAAGGGAAAAGTAAAAGCTTCTTGATGCAGTTCTTCCCTTATGCAGCCACTCAGAATACAGAGAAGTCAAGCCTGGATTATTTGGTTACATATGTACAGATTTGCTTATGTCTGTTTTGCACAATACATATTTGTGTACTGTAACAGTGAGTGTCACAGCAGGCATTAAATGGCCAACCAAATGCCTCAAAGGCAACAGGAATCTTACTACTGACTTTGGTTTATGCTCCAGAACAGCAAAAGTGTTCTCTTGCTCTTAGTTTTTCAAAACATACACATCTCAGGCTGAAATTCCCCATGCTGCTAACAAAGAAGATATATACTGATGATAGAAAAAAATCATACAGCTGCAAGCTTCCTCTTATTCCTTCTCAGGCATAAAGTGCTGTGATTGCAGGTCCTCTCTCACTTTCTTGCATCAACCCAATTTCAAAGTTACATAAGTGTGGTGAATCTGTAAGCCACTGATCATCTAGTTTTCCTAGCAAAGATGGAGAATGTTTTCCTCACCGCTGTTTCTCCCTGTGTACCCAAAGACAGCCAGTGGCCTGTCTAGTATAGTTTGCTCCTAAGCTCACCAACCAGAAAACAAAAGGTGGGTGCTCAGTTTCAATTAGTAGGGCCAAAACAATCACTACTGTTTCTGCCATCTGCCCTTGTTCTATATACACTTTTCCCTTGAAATGAGCTTTTCCAGTCATCTCTCACTCAAATGCTGAACAAGTCACCCAAAATACAGCCCAGACTGAAGAGGCCAAAGACAGGAGAGAAGAAAAGGGGCATCGGAAGGAGAGATGGAAATAGACTGATACCAAAGGCCCTTGTCATCACCTTTTTGTGAACATGGCCCATATCTCCTCCATGGAGGATCTCACAAACCCTGTCGCAAAGACAGTGAGAAACAGCTCCTTCACGTTACTCTTTGATCTACCACAGAGTCACAATAGTTTCTGCTGTGAGTTCCAGTGTGTCCCCAGTGTTTGACAACACATGATACTAATAGCACCCAGCTTGTTTATGCAATGAATTCTGGACCTCAACTTGAACAAAGAGATTTTACCTTTCTGACCAAGGTCTCTGCCTTTTGCAATCCTACAGCCAGATGGATGCTTATCCAGACTGAGGTTAAGTCCCTCATATTCATTGGAGAGCTCCTGTTCAGTTCAGTTAATGATACAATATTGATATGACAAGTCACTTGTACTCTGATAAAGATCGGGACTGACTCTACAAATGTCAATGAGAGTGTGCCAACTTTGTTCATGACTGAGTATCCACTTGGCTGGGGGTTCAGTCACCTGAATTTCCTTTTACTAGCCACAGATAGAGTTGGTTAAAGGCAAGTTGCTATGCAAACTAGTGTCATCTCTAGCAATAGATTGAGTTGTCCTGCTTCTCTCCCAAAGATTAGGCACAGGTTCAGGCATTTTCTCACAGCACCTCTGTCATGATCTTTAGGGACAACAGGCTTCCTCCAGCTCCAGCTGAAATCATGAGCACTCAGAGGGCACTCAGGGATCTCTTATCTTCAAGCAACCACAGTAATTCTTCCTTACATGTTTTACATGACTACAAAAAGCTCTCAATTCTGATTAGACTGTCTAAAACTTCCTGTAAACTTCCATTCCAAATTAAGCACTATGTAAAGAGGCAAGGCATTATTATCACTCTATTATTTCCTCCATGAAGTATTCAAGCATCTTTATCCAGTTGTGCTAGGCTCCAGGCAGAAACCTTAGCTGAAATATTCATTCAAGATCCTGCAGGTCACAAGAACACAAGAAAAAGAACACATTTGATTAGATTGCAAAGCAACGAATTCAAAACTGATAAAAAATTTCCCCAACGACTTGTATTTTTACCATTGAATTGGCAGCCACAGGAAGTTACTAAGGTTCCAGAAGAGACTTTACGGTGTTATAGATAAATATATATATATTTCCAGAGTTATTAGTGTTCAATAAGCATGCTGGAAAGACATTAACGTTTCTGTGATTAACTCAGTTGCAGAGTATTTGAGCACCCAGTAGAGATCAGGTTCTTCCCACATCTGCCCACTGCACAGTTCTTCCGCCTCTTAAGAATCCTCTTAAGAATGTGTTGAGACTACTCCTTGAGATGGCAGACTAGACAAACCATGAGCCCAACCCAGTCTTAAAAATCCTATGTTCCTAAATCCACAGATTTAGCATTAAATGAGAGAATATTGAGCCTATAACTTCTGCTGACAATTCTAATCATGGCCATTGATGCAGGACCTGCATATTGAATAATCTGTAAGTCGTGTGTCTGGCCATCTTGGCTAGCTAGCTATTGTATCCTGGCTAGTTCCATATGCAGCGTGCTTGGAGCTTACTTTGTTCCTGTTCGTTTCCACTGTTTTATGCAGATTTCATTTTTGAATTGGTGCCTTTTCAACCACAAGAATTTTTTTCATCCCTGTTTCACAATACAAGCCTTCAGGTTTTACTCTTTCTTTTCAATATTTAGCAACAATTTTGCTATAAAAACATTTGTGTTTTGACCCAAATGTTTGGCTGATGTAGTTCAATGACAGCAGTGAAAATATGTCCATTTACTCCATTAATGCATCCTATGTCATGTTCTCCTGACTGATTCAGGACAGCTTGATCATAATCATTTCTCCCAGAAGCCTGATTTGCCTTCTATATCCACCACTCTCAATCAGAAGTCTGAGTCAAAGGAGTTACACTCGTGTAAACAGTGTGTAAGTGAAACCAGAATTGGGCACTGACTTTTCAAGATAGCCGTTTTCAAGTTCATTGCCACAGCTACCCCAGAGGAGACTCATAGCACATTGTGACCATCTTGTCTGGCCTCTGATATGAGATACTCACAGGGCTTCTTTGAATCAATTCCTGCAGCAGGTCCAATAGCTGGGGCTGAGCTAGAAGAGTCTGTTTCAGACAAACATTCACTACTAAGTATAAAGATTCTAGTGCTGGAAAATACACTGAACCCTAGCTAAAATATTTTGACAGGTGACTACCTGCACTGTTAAAACACACACACTTTATTTCTAGTTGAATTTACCTACTTTCAACTTGTAGCTGCTGGAGCTTGTCAGATCTTTGAATACTAGGCTGCAAAGCCTTTGCTACCAAATTTATGTTCTTCATTTTGGTATTTATAAGCTGTAACACTACTAATCTTGTATTCAATGGGAAAAACATACAAATAATATGTATTTGGACATAATGTATCTATGTGTGGGGGCACTCTTTATAAAAAGACATTCAACTCCTGTGCAAGCACCCATTCATTAGCAATCAACAATATTTCTGTCCTGGGGAATTTTAACTAACCAGATAGCCTCAATTTAGACTGGTCCTTTCCAGCACTGCATACATCTCCCAAGTTTCCTGGATTAAGCTTAGTCTGTTTGTATGACTTTGAATCAGAAAAAAATCACTGTTCAATTATTACTGCCACCATTATCATTTTGTATATGTTAGTTCCTAGGCACAATTTTGCTTGGTGTTACCACACTGCGACAAAGAGTTGGTCCTCATCCCAAACAGTTTACACTTTAAGATCCCGCACTGAAAATAGCCACATTCATGCATTTCCTCCTTAGGCCAGCTATCTCGAGTCACCACTGTTATTTTGGGTCCTCTCATCTCTAATAGGAGTATTTCTAGGTTTGATCCCCCGCACTGCAGATGAATCTCAGCTTTATTTAGCTAAGTAACTGCAGTGGAAACCTCTTGCAAGAGTCTTGAGAAGGAGCTGCCTGCACCACTTCCTTAGAGTGATCGTACCAAGAGAAAGAAAATAAAAAGGCTTGAAAATAAATCTTCCCTCTATCCGCTATGCCTTTGCACGGCAGGTGCTTTCCTGTGTACTTGCTCTCCATCCAGTAGCTTTAACTGGCTTTCTAATTTGCAGCAAACTCAGTGGCCCTAGGAAAACATCTTTCTTAAATTCTCCTCCACAGTTTGACTGTGTGCCAGCTCCCTGATTCCTACATCTCTTCACTCTTCACATTTTAGCACTCTAGAAAGGTCTGATGCTCAGATATTCTCAGGTAGGATGCAGGCTAGAGGGCTTCACCCAACCCAGAGTAAAAACAAAAACATCAAGACAAGCATAAACAAGCAGCCTATCTCCTTGCTGCTCAGTTGCACCCTTTTTACCCAATGAGAATTTGTATTATATTTGAACAAATAAGAAAGATACTGTCTACCACCACACCATTTATGCTTCAGTCTTGCCACTCAAAAGTCAGTTTTGCCTTTAGACACTTTATGGTATAGGCACTCATTTTATCGGCTGCCTTGTTGAAACCTTTGGTCTCAAGACAAAGGAGATGACTGAATGCTGGTAAACCAAGCCACAGCACTCCAAAACCAAAGCCAGCTCCCATCAGCCTGCAGCTACAGGCAGCAGAGGGCAGTTTCAGAAGAGCTGAGCTTTGACCCACCACTGCTCGCAGTGAGATCAGCAGGAACACCACCGGTAACTTGTCCAGCACTGAGCACTTTGGAATTTCCCACTCGCCATGTAGAAAAGGCTGAGGGAGGAGACAGAGGTGAAGATGTTTTTAACGGGGCCTATCCCATACACATGCCTGCACCCAGCATTTCAAAGACATACCTCCATCTGATCAAGCTTTTAGTATACCTTTTTAGATCACATAAAGATTCCCAGAAAAGACACCAGTTTTTTAATCTATTTAATCTTTGTTCAAATCATTTGCTTTAGTCCACACTGAATTCCTTTTTGGCTTTAATTGGTTTCAGCCTTCCACATACTGAACAGACATGCAAAGCACATGCACACATACACACACTTCCATATGCAGAAGCTGTGAAGCCAGAGGAACTAAAACGATCACCTAGACTGTGCTGACTAGAAACTGATTCCAAAATCCAGAGTCATCACATTTTAATGACACTGTAACCACAATGAAATTTTAATTACACTGGAAAGTCCCTCCTTGTCCCAATGTTGGAAGATGTGAAATGATGCAACCTGAGACTGTCAAAGCCACACAAGGGATTAGACACCCCTTTCCCCTCCATATCGAGGAGAAACCAGGTACCCAATTCACTGACATTGCTTTGTAAGATACACTCCCTTCTTGGTGGCCCTCACTAGCAGATACACTGGCAGATGCCAATGCATTATGAGGTGCTGGACACCACTCAGCACCTATCAGAACAGCATTTGGGCACATATCAGCATTCGAAGGGTTAACTGTACCTGTCCCTAGCTTCCCACTCACATTGTCATGAGAGGGAAGTAGAAACATGGGCAATACATACGAAGGCTTATGGCTGAGCCCCAGAGACACCAGGAAACTTCTTTGGGCTTTTGTTGCTTTTTTTTCCCCCCAAGCTATGGTGCAAATTGTGGAAAAGCAGCATCCTGATTCCCATCATGAGAGAAGTAGCACTGCCTTCCCCCATCATCTTCTCCCTATCCCTGTCGTGCATTATCCATTGCACTGAGTGGTACTGGAGGGAGCCAAAAGGGAAGAGAATTCTACCTCTCTTTCATTTTATTTTTTTAAACAACCTCCTCCTCTCCTCCTCCACCTCCTCTTTCTTCCACTCCTCCTCTTCTTCATCCTCCCAGCCACCCCCACCCTGTCCATCTCCCCTCATCCCACTCACACACCACTCCCCCCCTTTACCGGTATCCAACACTGTCAACCCAAACACATGATAAATTGCCCTGTCAACAGAATTCATTCAGGGACCAATTAATTCCACAGAAATGAACCAGGAGCCATCAGTTGCTGAAAAACTCCAAGTGCAGGGAGCGAGGAAGCTAGCTTTGTGAGTGAGAGAGAGAGAGAGAGAGAGAGAGGCTTGGGAAGTTAGTCTGACAGAAATTGGTCATTTAATGCTTAAGTGCACCGTAGACAGCCCTGTCATAGCAGCCGGCATGGCAAAAACTCCCCCAGTGCTTTATTTATTAATTATGTGGAGCAGCACGGGGGTCACTTCACTGTCTCGGTACGGACTCATCAACTTTACTTCTTGTCATTGGAAGAGATCCCACAGCATGTGGGATGGAGGGCCAGGCCTTATCCTGGTCCTGTCTCCTTCTGCCATCCTGATGCAACAGAGGCTAGAGGCAAGTTTGCAAGAACAACACCCGTGCCCTCAGTGAGAGTGGGCAGTGGCAGGGAGAGAAGCAAAAACAGTCGGAAGTAGGAGACAAACCATTATCCCGCTGCTGTCCAGCTCTGGAGCAGAGGTGGTGGTAGCCTGCAGATTTCATTTGCAAAGCTTCCTCATTATCCTCCTTCAAATTCTCCTTAGCCATGATGCCTGCAAAAACCTGACAGCAGTTGGGCTGCTGATGTATTATGAGTACTGCCTATCCTGCTGATCAATAGCGTCTCATTGCTGCTCACTGTATTCCCTCAGCTGTCCGTACTATCCATTGCCTCTTGATTCAGACTTGCAAGCTCTCTGAGGGCAGGACAATCTTTCTTTACTGTGCCAGTACAGCACCCGGCGATGCCAGATTCTGATCTTTGAGGAGTGCTCCTTGAACTGTAGTAACAGAAATAATAATTCTATTCTTCTACAAAATCATAGAAAATAAGATTAGAGTGAACTTTAAGAAGTCATCAAGACCATGTCCCTGCCAAGGCAGGATCAACAACAGTTACACGATTTCTAAACCTTTCTGTCTACCCTGTTTTTAAGAGCAATGATGAAGGCTGCACAACCTCCCTGAGCAATCCACTCCAGTGCTGAATTAGCCTTCCCCATTCTCCTCTCCATCCTGCTGTGGCTTTAAGTTTTGAAAACATTCACTTGCCTCCCAGAAAATCAAGGCAAGCTCTGAGATACATCTCCACCTTTGAGCAAGAGACAGAAATATGTCTCTACCATATGGCAGAGATTTACAATTGATGCATGTGCTGCTTCTTCACATTCTCTGGTCTGGTTGGAAAACAACGAGGTACATTCTCAACTAATCCAGTAACACACATTTTGCAATTGCGTCAGTAGAGCTAAACTAGGGAATACCCTAGACCGCTCCCTGCACCCATCCCCATCTCTGAGACAGTCTTCCACAACCACAACTCCACAACCACCTTTGGCCCCTTGTTCCACTTTTAAGCCCTCTATAGCATCATGAGCCAACTCTGCAGTTCACATAAACTGAAATAGCTGCGCCAGTTTGCTCAGAACAGCATTGCTTCATACCAGCAAGGGGGGTGATTACTAGGGCTCCTATTCTGTCCTCAGGAGCCAGCAATATCTCTAAAGGGTGTATCTTGAACAACAAAAACCATGAAGTGAACATCTGATTCAATAACAATCTGTATTTATGCATTTATAGGTATCTGTATTTATGTCTCCATTTTCACAGTACCTATCCAGTAATGAATAAATCTTAGTGCATTATGGAAGATAGAGCCTGATCGGGAAATTCAGCTGACAGAGGACTATTAGTCACATGGGATCCCTACAAATCCCTTCCAAGATCAACTGCAGTAGTGTTTCCGAACCAGGCTTTAAGTGAGCTTTTTAGCATTCATTTTTTGTGGGCAACCAATATTTCACATAGAAATTGAGATGAAAAATATGTTTTCTGCTCTTTAGTTTCTCATGAGAAAGGAAGAGAATCTTACGTTCCAGTTAATGAGTAATGTACACAGGCAAAGATGATCTTTAGCTGGTCTGCAGGATGCATGATCTGCAGTAATCTTTGTCACTGGCTCTTAGGTAACCATCTGCGGTGTAAAGATTAGCATGAATGCAGAAATAACAACAGCTCTATCTTCTTTTTTGAGTCATCACAATGTAGCACTGAGTCAAGTCATTTTCCCATGAAAATAACCAGACTTGATAACCCCAGTTATCAAGTGTTAGTTCTGTCTCTTCGTTCCTATGCTTCACCTGAAAAGCGATGGGACAAAAAGTGAATTTCAACAGTGAAACTTAGGACTGCAACTGTCATTAGTGCCTTTGAAAAATTTGTATTTCAGATATTCAGCATGGGGCCACATTACAAGCTAATTCGCTCAAGTGACAGTTAATATTCCGTACGGAACATTCAATTAACATAATTTTTACCAGATATAAGTTCTTTGGTGCAATAACACTATAAATAACAGGTAAACAGATATTTAAAAGTATTCCTAGTTAGTGCCAGAACTGAACTGCACCTTCATAAAGCAGAGATGATAGGAGAATCAGATATTACATAGTTTTGGTAGTGGAGGACCTAATAATAATCGGATAATCGGGTCAGGAAATTATTTTTGTCTTGGGGCAGACTTTCTTAAGCAGACACTGATCATTTTTATTGTCTAAAAAGATAGGCAATACAGGTAAAACCCATTCTGTGGAATGGAAGGATATTTTGGTCTTCCAGTCGATTGCTCCAAGAGATACTGCCGTTACAGGACTACTCTGTACTCTGGGGTTACCGGTTTGTTCAATACTTCCTGCCCTCAAGGAAGTCACTCTGCAGGCTGAAGAACTCAGTTAGCAGGCCCCGGCATTGCAGTTCTGCTGCCGACCTGGTCAGTGGACCTCGTTTCATACAATCCCTTCCCCTCTGCAGCATACTATTTTTTCAGAGCATCCATCTCCTGACAGTACGTGGCAACTTACTCCCCAAACTGGGACACAATGAATCATCAGTTCCCAGTTCACAAACTGAATTGATCAAATCATTTCACTGCCTTCCGGGGAGTTATTCCATGATGTAACTGACAATGATATATGGGGAGGGGGGCTGGGGTTTCAGTGGGTACAGACCACCTTGGTCTGCAGTCACGCATGTCAAGGACACGGTCTCTTGGAATATGAGTATATTAACAAGCAGGGAAAAATGTAGACTACCATAACCTCTATATTGCTGGTACCTTTCTTGCAAGAACAGCCTGATTCTGTAAACCTGTAGGCTGTTAACTTAGTCAACAGTAGAAGATGAATGGGGGATTTGGCTGATGAACTTTGTAGTAATAGGGACTACCAGTTTTAAGTGTTCAACAGCTCAGAAGACAGCCTTAAAATCTCAGAAGCAAAACATGTGATGGCATGCTTGGGGATTTGCCTTCTTTTTAACCCCTTCAACTTCTTCTCAGCTACATGGCTAGAAAACAGCCTTTTTAAAAAATAAAAGTTGTATTTTAAGGGAATCATTTGTCTCCTGGAGGTGGCATTTAAAAAAATCATGTAACTAAATATTAGAAGACATCACAGTTGGTAATGCTAGACTGAGTAATCCCAGCCTCGTATAGGCAGACAGGGGTATGAAGACTGTATGTACATAGTCTCTCCGTGAAAGACAGTTGCATCTGCCCATGCAGATACCAAAACAGCTGCTCTAACCTGTGGCTTGTTGGACTCACTCCTTAGAAGAGGAAGTTACTGGTAGCAGAGGACCTTAAAGGACAGCAGAAATATCTGACCCTGCATCAATTGCCCTTCCCAGGCCTTTTTCTTAAGCTGCTGAGTGGCACTGTTAGCTATGCACTGCTGCTTTCAGCATGTAGGGGTCACCCGCCCCATCTGCTGGGGGCAGAGGCCTTGCCAGTGGAACAGGCTCTGGATCAGTCATGGCACAAAAGAGCACACACCTGGAAATCTCCAGCTGCTGCTACCTTATTTGATTCTTTTAAACTAAACTGAATGTTCTTTCCATCAATATAGATGGCATCAAGGGATCAGTGTGGGCCTGCAAGAACAGGTTCAGCTAGGTGCGAAGTACTGCCTGAAGCCTGCAAAGACCAAAGGCCCATGCACTCTAGGCCTATATGTGAGAACCCAGTGTAACAGAAAGAGAGAACTCTTGTCACAACGGTGGCAGGAGTCACTATCATTGCAGGCAGCAGAGGAAACTTGGTTTGGCCCTGGAGCTTACAATGACTGCTTTTTTTCCAGCAAGTAAAGCCAAGCTGCCTTCACTTTCTGCAGGACGAGAGCTTTCAAAGAGCACCTGAATAATTCAGGGTGGCTTTGATCTGAGTGCAGACGGATGCAGGCACACGCTGCTTCCAGAGCCAGCTGGGAAGCAGCATTCCTGGCACTTCTCACCTCCTGCCACTTCTCCTTGACACCTGATCCTAGGCCAGTAGCTCTCCCAGCTCTCATTGTACTGGCAGCTCAGTGACGTGTTTGGTGTCAGTGGTGACCCCACAGCTCTCTCAGCTGCCTGTGTTACTCATTTACCACTCGAGAAGCATGGTAAGGCATGAGAGTGTACGCTGCTCCACAGGTCTCCTTTTAAGGATGGATGAGATTGACCTTGGAGGAGAAAAGTTCAGTGTCTCCACATCACAGCTTGGCTGAAATCCTTTCCAATCCAGATGCAAAGGTCTCTGCAAGGAACACTCAGGGTGTATTCTTGGGTTGGGACTGAGCCAAAGTTGAGGTGGACCTTTTGTATGCAGCCATGAGAGAAGAGGAAGCCAAGACCTTTTACTAAGCCACTGTGGTCTCCTTGCTGCTCCCTTCCTTTTTCAAATAATTCTACATCTTGAGTCAAGCTTTATTCAGCCTGTCAGGCTTCACCCTGACCTGAACAGAATCATCTATGATTTACACCAGCACAATCAGGAGCAGGATCCAGTCCTTTAAAGCTACAAGATATATGCCTTTCATTGGGCATTTACAGTCCCTGGTGTAAAAATGACTTGATGCTACACCAAAGTCTGAGTACAGGGAGTACATACATTAAGGGAGTCCTCATGTTGACTTTAACAGAGCAATTCTGAATTTACATCATTATGAGCAAGGTGAGAATAAGACTGAGTGGAAGCAGATGCATTCAGTTAGAGCTAATTTTTTTACAGTCAGTTTCCTGCCTGTCACCACTCTTTAAAGCATACCTCTGTCTCTCTGACAAAACTGTAAACTACTATATGAGCCAGGGAAGTTTTTCTGATGTTAATATGTCTCCCTGTATTGATTTGTACTCCTGGATCTTCATCATACTAAGTAGCCAGTCTGCAGTTCTACCTTCCACTGGACCGCGTGCATGTTCTGACTCAAAGGGATGGGGGTGAACAGAAAAAGCAGAAGTTAATTTAACTACGTGGTGTCCATGCAGTGCTTGTGTCAAGTCAAAGCATGGCTCCATCATAAAACAAGACATGATACAATTCTTCCCAACCACAGCAACAGCCTTTGTAGCAGCTTTCTAAGAAAATGTTTGAATGGATCTCACGGTCAAATTATCTGCGCTCTGCACAGGCATTGCTCAGTGTGGCCTCAGACTACTGCAGGGCTTCACAGGAACTCAGAACCATGCCCATTTTACAGCTGGGGAGCTGAGGCATAGGAATTAATCACTGTGTGCACGGTCACACAGCAACTCATAGCTCAGCAAAGAATCGAAGTAACGTCACTTAGATGCCACTTAATGTCACTTAGTATTTGATCCACTAGACTGTTCTTCCCACAGCTGATCACCCTTTTGTATGTAAATCAGCCACCATAGCTAGAGGAAAGACACTCTGAACACAGATATTGAGAAAGGGAAAGAAACTTGAAAAATCTAACAGAGAGAGCAGTATATCTGGCAGGGTTTGCAAAAGGAAGAATATGCTGTGCTTAGCAGTTGAATATGCAGAGGTATACTGTCTGCAGGCACGGAAATCTCCCCCAGTAATGCTCATGGTTCTGCTCCCTGGAACTTTCTACTGCCTCCAGTCAAGCCATGACAAGTGTCTCTGGGTCCAGAAACAGGCTGTATTTCCCAGGATGAACTCAATGTCGGTCAGGACGAGGACTATATTTTTGTGTGTTGTGCACCGCTTGTGCAGCAGGGTTCTGGTCCATGCTTTTTCTGGAATACCAGAAGTGGTAACTTGGGGCAGGGATGGGCAGCTCAGGTGCATCCAGTCCTGCAACTTCTGAGCCTCTTTTCTGCCCTACAAGTTGCCAATCCTGGAATCACAAGTTTCATAACACAAATAAGAGCATTAGACTTTGTGCACCGAGGAGGAGAGAAAAAAGCTTACGAGCAAGTGTTAGGGGATGGAATTAAAGAAGAAAAACATAGTCCTAGAGTGCAAAAATGCAGGCAAGCAGTATTAGCTGAATGCATTGTCCCAGTCAAGTCCGTAAGTCTACTCAGAGGAGTACCATCACATACACAAATGTTTTTAAACTCAGTCCACAATTAAACACAATGAGATGTGGCAGACTGTAAAATATTTTCCAGAGGAAATCAGTGGGTACTAAAATGCTTAGCTGTTTTTCTTTTGAGAAATCAAGTGTGCCTCAAAGATAACAGGCCATGAAGATTAAGGTGCTACCTCACCAAAGGAGAAAAGTGGAAGGAGCTACCAGGACTGCCACAGCCAAATACACTGAGATGTTTAAAGGCTGGAGATTTTATCAGCCCCTGCTCAAGGAGGACTGTACATTTCAGCTGTGGAAGGTGAAGAGAGGCAAAAAGGAAAGGAAAGGGAGGAACATGAGGTAGAAGGATTTCATTAATTAAAAGAGATTAATTAGCACCATAAAAGCAGGCTCCATGGATTGCAGCAACTGTCAGCAAAGAGCAGTGCCAGCTGCAGCAGAGCCGGCCAGCCGCTCCCTTCCCTAGTCGCTGGCCACCTCCGCACCTTGAGCCATTCAGGCAGCAAAGCAGGCTCACCTGAGATCACCACCGGCTTTCTGAAAGGGAGTGAGTTGAAGGATGGATCTCGTCCAGACAGTGGAACGAGCTGGTGCCAGTTTTTACACTCTCCATGTCACCTTGAGCAAATCACTGATCTTGCTGTGCTTCAGTTCCTGAAATAGGGAGCTGTTTCTTCTGAACTGCCAGTTTGAATTGTAAGACCTTTGGGGCAGAGAGTAGAGCACACTTTCTATTGTAAGGGACCAGTAAGTGTTAAAAAAAGTGCTGCAGTAAATACCTAGTTAGCTATTTACTAACCAGAGCCCAGCAGTAGATGCATACAGTTAAATTTAGARAAAATGTTCACATGGAGGTTTTTTTGACAAAAAAATGTGCCTTTGATGTCACTAAAGTATTTCATAGTTTCATTATGTCAGAGACATTTTTAAACTCCAAAAATTTGGAAACAAATGTTCCCAAATTTTTTTTTTTGGGGGGGGGATAAATGTTCACATTTTTATTCAAAACTTTTCCACTTCAACATTTCTTTCATTATTCTATTTGTAAAAGATTAAAGTACAGAAAGGCTCTAAAATTATACCATCTTGATTTTGCCAAAGTGAAACACTGATCTCAAATGACTTTGTTTTGTCAAACTTCTCAAAAATTACTCTTGTTCTGGATCACAGCACACTTTCTGATGTACTAAAGTTCCTAAGAAACCTTCAAATTCTTCTTCCCATCCAGTTACATTTATATTCCAGCACATTCCACTGCAGCGTCACCAGTAACATATACTACTCATGTCTGAAGCATCTTTATATATTTGCTATTCAGCACTTATTAACCCTGTAAAATTCAGAAACCTTCAATAAAGTGTGTTAAAGTTCAATTCAATTATGTATATGCATAGTACTGAGCACAGGAAGGTCTGATCTCCCCTAATGGTCCCATTTGTTCCTTAAAACAGTGGCAGGTGCTTCAGTATGTTTCCGAATACAGAGAACAGAAAGCTGGTGGGAGATAGCTCCGGACAGGCTTCCGTTCTCAGCTTTGTGACTCTTAAAGACACAAAGGGGTCCCTGCAGAAACTTCTTAGCTTCTCAATGACCCAGTTTCTCCAAATACAAACTGAAGATAATACCTCAGCCCAGCTTCACAATACATTGTTAAGGCAATATATCGTGCCCTAAATATACGTGCCCAAAACAAATATGCTTGCATTTGTGAGTGGGGAGGGGCTTGGGAGGGAAGCACAAGGCAACTAAAACAGAGTTTGGTATCTCCTAGCATAGAAAAAAGCTCAGTTCCCCTTCAAAAAACTGAATGCCCCAGGCAGCCTTGAGAATCTTCAAAGACAGAAAACTCAAACCCAGCAACGAGTTGTTTCTTTTTACTGTGCTCTTACAACTGCCACAGCAAGTCACACACATCATCTGGACTCACACACAGGGGAGACAAAAAGTGAAATCGTTCCACTGCTGTTCACCCTGCTGTTTTGACTGTAACTTGTGAGGGACTCATCCTTGGGTAGACAGTAGACATCACAGGGTAGACAGTTAGGAAACCTAGGTGTAGATGTACTGTGTGACATTGGGCGATCCACTTTTCTTTCCCATTTCTCAGTTTCCCCAAAGACAAGAAGGAGATGGAGGGAAGTAATTATACTGACCTACCTCCTGGGATCATTGGAGGAGACTCAGTTCAAATTCACCCCAAGCACATGAAGTCTGCCATGAGGATGTGTCTTAAAGGTCTTCAGATCCAGGCCCCCTTACTATCCATTACTGTTCCTTTAAGGCACTGGAGCCGGCAGCCCTGGAAGGCTCTGCCTGGCTGCTATGCGCACAGCAGCCATCTCAGCACAGAGTCAGACCCTGGGCTGCTCCAGTCTATTTTATCACAATTTACTCGGTAACAGGTTACAAATGTGGCATCTGATGAAAATAATGAGCCTTGATGTCACTTAGTGCACGAGGCTCCCTGCGTGTGTGCAGGGAATAGCAAACAAGAGCCAGCCTGGCCTCCTCGCAGGTACTAGCACAGTCGGTCCCACGGCAGCATCTTCCCACCACGTTCTGCCTCAGCGGGGCTCAGCGAACCCTGAAGACCCTCAGCAGTGCAGCCCAGCCACCCACCAGCCCCGTTCAGGCACTGTCGAAGATGAACCGCAGCACCAGCTTCAACCCCAAGGCAACTCACAGCCGGGCCACTCTCCACAGGGACAGGGACAGGCCCACACTCCTCAGAAAGGCACCCCGCAGCCCACAGCCCTTCTCAGGGAACCCAGTTACACCCCCAGGTCCCCCGTCCCACTTCCAGAGCCACAGGTCCAGCCAAGGGCAGGAACCAGCTCACTGTGAGGGCAGGTATATGACACAGAGCATAGAAAGAAGGGTCAAAGAAAACAGGGAAGCCATGGAGAAGGGCATGAAAGAGAAGTTAAAGCAGGTATAGGAATGGAAACTGAAAAAAGGAAAAGGGAAGAGGATGTGGAACAAGGTCAGGACACACAGCTCTTTATTCACATTTCACAGAGTTTTGCTTTTTTCATCTTTTTTTTAGCTAGGATTTACCAGGGACTTCCAATGTTTCAGTTTAAAGCCAAACAAAAACATGCCTTTAGAGAGAGAAACAGAACAACAAACCGTTCTCTTGGACTCAGTGTTTTTGGATACTCTGGCTAGGAACAGCCAGACTGGATATTGTGTCTGTAATGGGTCTGATTTAAATACTTGAAAAACCCCTCAAGGTGTTACCTGCCTAAAGGAGAGGAGCCTTTTAGCCTCTAACAGTTATTATTATTACTATTTAATTTTTTTTCAATATATAGATACAAAATATCCAGCTACATGTAGACTCCTGGTCTCTTGGGAATGATTTCAAACTAAGATAAGAGACATTATGAAAAAAAATCACTCTTTCTGCACAACAATAGCAGCTAAAGGGTTGCTCAAGATGCAGGAGGCGCTACATTTCCAGTGCTGGGCTAAGGGGCAGAAGATGAGGGTTCCAGTCCTCATTCTGCTTCTCTTTGGGGGCTCAGTGTCCAGAGCTCGATTCCCCACGCGTGAGAGGATACAGTCTTCCCAGAGTATTTGGATTATAAATCCTTTGGGATATAATTTGCCTCTTCCTATTTTTTACAAAACCTATCATGACAAGGGCTCTGATCTCATGAGAGGCCTTTCATTGCTGCTATAATATAAAGACTAACCCCATTCCTCTCATTAAAATCTCAGCCTCTTCCCCAGAGCTTCAACACTGCTCACAGTCAGGTCACTGCATATAGCCGATGTGCAAGGGAAATGGCAGCAGGACAAGAGAGGGTGGATGAGGACGTACTGAGTACTTCTGTTGTGGGGCTGGTCACAGTGACACCTAGCTTTTTTTCCTTGAGCTGACAGGATAAGGCATAAAAAGAAATGCAAATCACTGACTTTGGTGTGCATTATAATGCACCGAGCCTAATGCAGAAGTGTCTGAATAGGGAGAAAATATAAGGCAGAAAAGTGCTGTTTAATCTAGAAGAGAAAGACTTAACAAGAATCAGTGGCTGGAAGTTAAAACGCAGACAAATTCGAATGAAAAATTCAGCCCACAGTTTTAACTGACAGTGATTAACTATTGGAACAAAGTAGCAATAGAAAAAGTGGGTTCTTACTACCTTGATATCTTCAGATCAAGACTAGATGCCTTTTTGGAAGAAAGGTTATCGAAACAAAAGTAGCAGAACTCAGTACAGGAGTAAGAGAAAACTCTGAGGCCCCTGACAATGTTGGCCTCATTCGAGAGGCCAGAGTTGGTGATTTCAGGATTCCTTCCAGGAGTAAATCTATTCTTTGTGTTATCTGCTCATTTAATGTGGTTAGGTCTCTCACCATTTCTTTTTCATCTTCCCTCATCTGCATCAGCATACCTAACTCTGACACCTAGAAGTTCCTCTCACTCTTTGTTCATTCCTTTTTTCAGGTCATTAGCAAATATATTAACCAATACTGGCATCACTACAAATTGCCTGTTTTGCCTGAATACTCCTTTCAACAACATAAGAGTTTTCCACACTCCTTGCCAGTGTGGTTCCATATGGATCTTATATTTGGAGAGAAAGGTTTTTCTACTACCATTTCAATGTACTGGAGTCTCTGGGATAAGGCAGCCAAGGCATTTTCTCTAAATCTCTGTCCACAGACATTTGAGAGTTTCCCATCTGTAAGGAAGTCTGAGCATCCCCATTTTACAGATGTAAAAGTATGCCACAAGAGACCAATGTCCAGATGCACAAAGCCTTTAAATTCCTAATTCTCACTGATCTCAGTACTGATATACCCCTATGGATACAAGCTCAAATGACTTTGCAGGGAGAAAACTCCACTTAAAAATCCTACTTCTTAGCCAAACTGCTTTGGAAGCATGAAAATAGGCCCCCGACCCTAGAGAGCCTTCATGCTCACCCAAGTAGATTATTTTATAGCCTAGAGACAGACACATTATGGCAGGCACATGGAGTGGTTACCTTCCCTCCTCTCTTCTAAACACCTGCATAGCCAAGGCCAGCCCAACTCAGGGCACCCAGAGAGCAGTCTCTGCTGTCTCTGCATACTACAACCCCTAACCCCCAGGGCCTGCTGACTGCGACAGATAGGAAAGCTCTCTGCAGCAGAGTGTCTGCTGGAATGTTTTTTAATTATCTCTGGAAAGTATGGACTGTGTATCATCATTAACTGGACTAAACACTGACGGTCAGTGAGTCAGGTACCAGTAAACGGTGCAATTAACAGCCAGAGGAGAGAAGTGTATTCAATCTGAAAGCTTTCTTTCTCAATCCATCTCCACTCATCACCCAAAGTGCTGAGCAGCGGACTTTTACTTTCAATTACATTAATCAGGTTAATTCCAAGTTAAAGTCAACATTTTAATCAAGAGGCAGCAAACTCAGGCAGGGAAGCAGAAGGCCAAGAGGAAGAAAGGAGGGAAAAGAAGGGCATGAGGAAGAAGAAGAAAAAGAAGGAGGGAAGGAAAGGAGGACAGATAGAAGATAAGGGAAGAGAAAGCAGGATACTATGGTGATGGGCACTACTCAAAGAATTAACTGTGATAAAAATAGGGCTCAAGGTTTTAACCTCTAAGTTAATGGCGGTTAGCATTTATCACCTTTGTAACTTTGAGATACTGGGCTGCTGCAGGGGGAAATCCAGAACGTAACCACAGCAGCCTCAGGAGTGCTGTATTTTATGGCAAGGACTGTCCATCAGAACATCTGCTCTAAAATGTCTATAACAGCCTGAATTACAGACCCATCCCACCAGGACTTCTATTTCCCCAGGCTCGACTCTCCCACAAAGATGCCACCCATACCTGCAGCTGAATCAATTGCATTAACACTATTTGGGAGATCCAGTAGTGCACAGACCAGATACTGATGAGTGAAGAAATATGGCATTAAGTGCTTTAAAGAAGCCTGCTCATCACCCATTGCATGTCACTGCTAGAGGTTTTTAAACTATCTGAAGGGAGAAAGATGCCCAGCTTCCACTGGATTTCAGAAGGACTTGGGATCCTAATTTCATTGAGCTCATTTACAGATTAAGTGATCCAGATCTGCAAAGGAAACCACTGAAAGGGTGCTGGAAGGTTCATTTCTGCTGAAGGTCCTCGATCTGTTGTTAGTGAAAACAATACGTGTGGGTTAAGACCCTGAAACAGTGACTTACGCTTGGATCTGGCCCACCACACCCTTTCTTTCACAGTTACATTTGCTTATAATTTACAGAGGAAGTTCAAGGTGCACCTCCTCTTCTGTAGGGCCCTCCTGAATCCTGACAGAGGACATGTTCCTCTCTGAACATGACTTCTGGTGACAGTCTCCTGGGCAGTGAAACTACTAGTCCTGAGACTGAATCGCAGGAGGCAGTCTCAGTGGAGAACCCCAGAGTGTGACACGTGCTCTCCCTGAGAGAACCGCCAGTTCACGGTGCTATGCCAGGTTCTTCTCCCAGGGGTTTGACCAAGAAATCAGAGGGAAATTTAAGAGATGGGGAAATGGAAGCTGTAGAAGAGAAGGAATATGATACAACAGATAGACTATCAGGAACTCCTATTCATGTCTTGACTCTGCTACTGACTTCTCCCATGACCTTGGGTGAACCATTTCTCCCTAACCATGATTTAGCCATGCAATGGGGACAACAGTGCTGCATTATCTTCCCAAAGCACTTAGACAAAAGAGCTGCAATTTAGCATTTTTTTTAAAAGAGGAGATTGCAGGTATGTAGCTGTCATTTTTAATTAAATCCCGCCCATGTCCTTTGAGCAATCTGGATAGTAGCTTTAACATTTCTAAAAAATATAGAATATTTATATATTAGGAATGTAAAACAACTCAGCAATGCAAAAGGATTGAGTAGCATACAAGGGAAAGATAGATGTAAAGGGAGAAAGAGTCCATGATGGGAAGATATCTGTATGTGTTACCTACTAAAATTCAAGCTTAGGGGTCTTTCAAGTATCAGCAGGCATTGCAGTTCCATTTCTATGCTTGTGAGGTTTGATAACATAATGAGAGCCACACGCCCCAACTGAGCAGAATGGTACCTGCCTTTGGAAGAGAGCGAGAGACAATGAAACATTGCCATGCATTCCCAAAAGTCATCAGGAGCAGAGCTCCAGGACTTTCTCCCCAGCAGGAGCCCAGTCCCAGCACTTCTGAATTTAAATTTTAAAAAGTTTCTTGCTGTTTCGCTTGAACAAGGAAACAAATGATGCAAAAATAGAAAGATTGGAGGAAATAAAATAAGAGCAAGCAGTTAATTAGTGGGTCTGATCAGGAATGCCCCGCCGTGCTCATTCTACCTCCAGCGCTCCCTCTCCCCCGCCGTGCTCTGCTCTCCACTCAGACCTGCACTGCAGCATTAGAGGCGTGCTCCTGCACCTCCTTCTCCCCTCATCTCTGCTCACCAGTTCAGATCTGCTTTGCGGCACGGTGGGAGCTGAAATATTCCTCTGTGCCATCTTAGCCAACACTCCTGAACGGGAATGGGTCTCCCTACAAGCATCTTAGTCTTCTCCCTCTGTTTGTTAACCCCTCCTCAACAAAACAGCCAGGAAGTACAACAGGTCCCAGGAGTGGCAGGAAAATATCCCTTGCACTAAGCAGCCAGAGTAAGAAGGAAGGTAAAGATATGACAACTTAGCAAATTAGTTTGGGATAATCCAGAGAGAATATGAACTGGTAAGGAAACCTTTCAAAGAAAGAACTTTGTGTCAGGTTGGTGGAAAGAGCAAATTTCCTTTGTCTGCAGTCAACATCCTGAGTCTGAGAATCACTGTTAAAGCTAACCAGGGCCAGAAAAAGCAGAATTCTGGCACAGATGGAGCTGGAACTCTGAGCACTCAGTTTTGTTCCTGGTTGTGCTATTGAACTGCTTGTAGCCATGGCCTAGACACTCTGCCACACTTACTATTGGTCTAACTTCTCTACACAGATCTTGCTTACACTACAGACCTCTCAGGCAACTACTCCAATAGCTAGGATTTAGTCTTTGATCAATAGATGGCTGGCAAAACCACGCCTGAAGAGACAGTAATAATGGCAAACACAGAGTTATAGCCATAGCTTGTTTCATTTGGATACAGTAGGATAGTATGCAGCTCAGTTTTGCGACCACAGTAGAAGTGCTTCACTGGTATATTATACTGGTATTTCTACATTATTAAAATCTCTGCATGTACATATGGCTTTCCCATATGCCTGTAGAGAGTCCAGTTCTTGACTGCCAGTTTTAGGGTTATTAAGAATAGGCTACCTTCCTAAAGCGTAAACATAACCTGAGTGCTGAGGAGACCTCACATCCACCTCTATATTGCATGGCAATACCATTACACCCTAGTACCTGTGGAGAAAACTGAAGCATAGAATGGGAAAGAGCAATTTTCCTAACAAGACTCAATTCTCCTGTCTTTCCACTAAGCAGTTTTATCCTTCAGCATCCTGAAAATGGAGTTAGGCTACTTTGTTCACTAGCCTAATTCACTGCCAGCTATGCTGATTTTCACATCCCACACTACGGACCTCCTAGGGCTCAAACCTTCATTCTTAGCCCGATACATACACCTCATGACTTACACACCAGCCTATGCTACTGTGCACTTTAAAACTGGATCCACATTGCTGCGATGCCTGCTGATTTCTCTCATCCTGAGACTCTGAGAAGTGACGTGGAGTGAAAAGCAGAGTTAGTGGTCCTGAACCCACTGGCAAAGCTCCCGTTTCCACATGGTCCAAGGAAAAACTAAATCATAGCTCTCAGGGATGGAAAATGTCCAGCAGGTCACATTCTCCTGAACACACTGCACCTTGCCAGTGGGCTTCAGAGCCCCCCAAACCCTGCATTCCTCAGTAGTGTGGAAAGTTCAGGAGAAGAGAAAGGAGAGTTTGCTTTTCCACTTCACTTTCCCTGGAGGAAGCCTCTTGCCAATGGACAGGCTATTCCTCTTCCTCCAGCAGCACAAGGCCTAAGCCGGGTGGAGTCAATCATAATCGCATTTGCATAATACATTTTACCTTTCTCTCCTCCGCTGTAGTTTTCTGAACTTGCCAAGTTGCAAGCTGACCCTATGAGCCAAGGCGTGATTAACTGAGAAATTCACAGCAGCGCCACTTTAATCAAAGGGGACAGAGGTTACAACAGCTCAATATTAGTGATAACCAGCCTTTGATCCACAGAGCTAGGCCAGGCCTGGCAGGCAAGCGGTGAGGAAATGCACCGTCAGGGCTTTTGTGGGGAAATAATACCTTATTAACCCCTTCATCTAACTTGCTGTGGACGAGCAGAGAGAATCACCAGAAGAAAGTCCCTCCCAGAGTCTTAATTACAGCCCACAAAGCTGCTCCTTTTTTAAGTCTATACATAAAGGTGTTAGATTCTAGCAAAAAGCCAACTCCATCTCATAAAATTTATACACTGACTTTTAAATGAGGTGACAGCTTCTAAACATGCCTGGCTTCTACTCTTGAATGACCACTGGTTTCAAGTTCAGAGATGGTCTAGCACAGAGGCAGCATACGTTAGTGGTTTTATCACTTCTTTGTATGCTAGTAGATGTAGACTGTGTTCTTGAGTCTGCTACTCACTGCTTCACAGCCCTGGCTGAGTCACTTAATCTTTCTCTAACTTCTTTTCCCCTTCCATGCTTTCTGTCCTCCCTCTTTTGCCGGAGGAAAAGCTGTTTCTTATTATGCTTTCATAGTGATATCTAAAATAATATAGCTAACCTCATCTAGCCTTAGTATGGCCTTCTACAAATAACTAAAGATCATTCTCATAGTCAGATTGTGTCAAAGATATTATGAAATGTAAAAATGTGAAACTTGAAATAGATACAGTCCAAGAATCCCAGGGCACAGTTAGCCCCCAGTTAAGATATCTGTGCAGGAACTGAAAATTCCCATTTCTCAGAAAACTTTCAGTTTTGAAATTTGTTTAACAAAGGACTGGACATAATCCACAGAAAAAGAAATTTGTGGCGGAATGAATTTCCGGATATAAATGAATTTGGGTCAATCAAAATGCTTTATTCCAACAAAATTAGAAGATTTATTTTAACCCTTCTAAATAGTATAGAATAAAATACCTTTTGGAACAACAGATATTTTGAAATGAAAAAACCTTTCATTCTCAAAGTAGTGAAATGGAAGGTGTTGAGCTTATTCAAGAGGCTTCTGTCAAAAATATTTCCAAAACAAAATTTCAGTAAAACTGACATTCTAGCAATCAGTTTCTGTTTTCAATTAAACAATCTTTTCTGGTGGCAGAACATTCTATTAAAAACAAACAGCTAATTCTGCCAATTAGCTCTGTTGAAGGGACGTTAGACTAAAATGAAATGCCATCTTTCCGAATGCTTTTTATTCAGCCACCCTCACCATATTCACTCAAACAAAGACTTGTCCTGAAGACCCAGGACGAAGTCTTACCCTTGTTGGACAGATAAGAAGGAAGCAGAGCTCCCCGAACTATGTCAGACAACGGTCTTGGTAAAGTGAGGGAACAGCCTTCCTTAAAAGGGGGACTAGCAATGGTGAAAGTAGCTTGTGTGCTCCCAAAGCAATGTGACAGTGGAATCCAACTGCCTTCTGCCTTGGAAAAACAGGCTTTCCAATACAGTCACATCATAATTTGGGGTCATGATTTTCAAAAATTACTTGGATGAGTCCATTTTTGATGGACTATTTCAAGATATCTTCAACAGTCCTGATTTTTTTGAAAAGTGAGGAGCACCCAGCTCCTGGCTGAGAACCAGACATCTTTCACAGATGGCTGTTGTGGCTAAAGATAGCTGCAGGTAGCTGTTGTTTAAGGGACTAAAAATCACCACGACCTTTGCAAAGCCAGTGCCTTAGCTGGAGGAAGCCAATTCTGACCTTATGGATCCTGGTTCTGTGGGTCTCAGCTTTCTTTCCCTCCACTTACTCCTCATCACTTCATCATGAACCATCCCTCAGCTATCCCTGTCACTTCTTCTCATTCATGTTGTCCTCTTCATCACATTGTTTGTCTCTCATTCTCCTCCTCATTAAATATCTCCACGAAAAGAAAAAGGAGCCATAGCAAATCCCATTCTGATGGAAGGGATTTTAGCAAGGGCACACTATACAGTAAAAGTCTGCACTGCAGTTTCTAACCTCTCCCCTGCACCTAGACAAAATGAACACATTATCAGTTACTAACAACATTAGCCAAGCCTCACCCGCAACCAGTGCAGGATGCAGTCCACTGGTAGAGAATATAACAAATACCACACCAACACTGCTCAGCACATGGACCTCTTCCTGCCTATGCATGAGACTTTTGGATCTACTTCCCTCCCCCTTTCTTCTCTAGCCCCCTGCATATCCATCCATTAATTGATCCTTGATCATCTCACAAATATATTTCCCTCTTTCCCCAGGGCAGGTCCACCCCCTTTTCCTGTTCTCTGCCATTAAGATGGGTCTCACGTCACCATGCACAGCAGCACACACACATAGCTCCAAACACCTCAGGGCAGGCACATCATTTCAAATTGTGAGCAAATGCTGTTGGTTTTCATTAATCTGCAGACACTATATTTGCCAATTTCTCCAACTTTTCTTTCTCACTCTCTCTTTCTGCTCCAAGGCAGGTGAGTGCATCAATTTTCTTCTCATCTGTGGCAGTTAAATTAAATGGAATCGGCCTGATTGCTGAAAATCAAAGAGAAGGCTGATAAAGCAATTAAATCCCTCTAATTCCTCCTCTTGAAAAGGTGCAGCTTGGCTCAGAAGCTAATTAACTTCATAATGAAAATCCTTCTTCACCCTTTTAGGCTTTCTTTCCTTCTTGTTTTTGGTAGAGGTGGTAGGTTGCCTATAGAAGAAGGGGAATGATATAGTGATGAACATGGCTTCCTTGGACGCAGCAGACAACTAGGTATATGGACCTGTGAGAATTAGCAGCAAGCACTGTACTCCGTCACAGTGCGCCAAGGAGCATCCAGAGAGGAATTCTGCTGTTTCACCAGCCCTGGTTTTGAGTACCTGTAACACCAACAGATCATACTGATACTCTGTGTTGCTCTTAGCAGGGAACCTCACAAAAGCTACCCCTCCAGAGATGCTCATGGGACCATACTTCGTGTCAGTCGGAGCCATCTGTACCAGTCTTCTGATCTCAGCGCAGAAATACTGCCCACAGACACTGTGGCTATGTCTGTAGTGCTCCCAAAGAGCGACCTCTGGACTGTATGCAAGTCTGATGTGCTCCTGTTCCCACTTCCCTCCTGCCTACGCACTTGCCTTACAGACAGCCTGCTTCTCCCGGTGCTACCTTCCTGCTGCGTCTGACTGGGCCTGGGGGTGCCACGCAGCCCGAGGGGTGCGCTCTGGCCACCTCCCAGCCTGCACGCACGGTGGGCACACAGGGTCAGCCTCGTTCTAAGGGAGGCCTGAGAGCAGCGTCCAAGTGTACAGCATCTCAGCTTGCTCTAGCTGACAAGCACATGCGTCAAGCTGAGCAGCATTATTTGCTTTTGCCATTATTCTCCCTGTGAGTGTGACTGCAACAAAACCAAAGCTACATCACCTCAGGTTACCTGAGAACATACTTGGGGCCTCTCTCTGAGAGCAGCTTTCTTAAACACCAGGGTGATAAATGGTAAGGCACCCATCTTCCTTCGGCATATCTGCAACATGCCAGAGCCTCTCCAAGGGCTCCACGTGAGCAAGTTGTCTCATAGCGTGCATGGTGTTTGCCCTGCAGTTTTACAAAAGCTAACAATGGATAGGAGCTCTCAGGATAACCTTGCCACTGGCTTTCAGTTTTACTATTTGTCTAGCTCATGAAGACTATCCATGCCAAATCTATCTGTGACAGCTTCAGCTACAGCAGTCTCAATTTTTAGCTCTGGAAGTTGTTAAATTTCAGATGTCATGAACAAAACAGTAACTTCACATTAGCCTCTTCATCTTAACTGCTAAAATCATAAAAACAGGTAAGAGGGGATCTTTAGAGGATCATACAGTCCATCCCCATAACCAACTTCTACGTAGCCCTCAATATTTTGATGTTTATTCCTTATTTCAATATTTAGATGTTTATTCCTTGCCACTTCCCTTCTGTTGGGAGTCACGAGGTCCTCTTTGACCTAAGTACACATTTGTCAATTCTCTTATTCATTCAAGTGTCAGCCCACACTAGACTATTAATCATTTTTTGCTTTACTCTGAACATGCTCTGTTTTGTCCAAGTCTTCTTGGTACCAAAGTACCCTACACTATCCTACGTGCAGTCACAATACAGCGAGCAAGTGGAATCATCCTCTCCTGCTCCAGGACAATATACTTCAGGCACGAATGTCTCTTACGAGTGATGCATTTCAAGTGGGGTCTCCCAGGACCCGTACGTGGAGACACTGTTGCGTCAGTACTCTGTGGTGGGTGATTCTGCAGATGCAGCCCAGCTCTTCACTGGGCCTTATTCTCTTTAGTTTGTCAGCTTAGGAGTCAATAGCCCCAATGAGAGCTAAGTGGACAAACCTACCTTCTCCAGTATCGTTCCACTGCAAGTAGATATAAAATATTACAAATGTGTAAGGGAAGGACAACTGGGCCCTTGGCTTTCTCAGTTCAGGATACATGTCAGTACACCTTGGCATCTAATTTCTCACCAGCTAAATCTCTATCAATATTACTACTTTCCAGACTCATTCCTCCTATTGAAAATCTGTACTTCAGGTTAAATTCACTTCCTCTTTGCAATACCATCAGCTTCAGTTTCCCAGATTAAATAACTCTTCACTACTTCTTGCCAGTCTCTTACCAAGTAAACACGTAATTAATGTATGCTGTATGCCCCGATTCATTGAAATTTGGCCCTTGAGTATAAAGGGACAGGATGTATATCCCATTAATATTAACAGCAATGCCATCTCACCCCTGGGAAAAGATAATTTTGCAGTTGCTTTTCTCTTTCTGTAGAGGGAAATAGATATAAAATTTGTTCAGTACTGAAGAGGGAATTTTGCTTCCTAAAAATAATTAACTGACCTGTCACCCATCCCTGATGAAACTTGCCACGGGGTTTTTAATTACCACAAATGATCTGATCGATGCTGCTGTACTGTATGCAAAGAACAGTATCCTTGAAATACTGCAGAGTGCCAAGCAAAGCCCTTGAGACCATCTTTTGTGTACGCTGAAAAGTGTCTTGTTTTGGCATCATAATTGGGAGGAGCTGCTTGATGGGACAGAAATGCTTTGGTGCACAGACTTTAGAACACTACTGTTCTTACCTAGTCTGATGTTTGCCAGGACTGACTAACATCATAAAAATAAATATTTTGAGCACCCCCTGTTGACTCCCCAGCACTTTCCCCCACAGCATTAGATGTAGAGTTTCTAGACCGATTCCAAGTCAAATCCCAGTGGAACTCCTGTCCCATCCTACTTGGTTTGCCAGCTCTAACCAGATCACATCCCAAGGTGGTGTGGCCTCAAGCTGTTGGCATCCCTGTGCTATCCTCTCTTTGACAAATGGTTTATTTTTGCTGCAGCAGTAAATCTGACTGCCGTTGTTTACTCCTGTGTCTATGCACTATGTACACAGCTCTGCAAACCCCAAGCCCGTAGCTAACAAATGGCTGTGCACTCCATTAGCACTTGCTCTCTGTTGTGGAGATCCCTGCTCATGGGCATTAGAGGATACGCAGGGGGAGCCTCTGACACTAAGCCAAATAAATGGGGGTGGAGGCTTGGTTCACACAACCCAATTCATCAGGCAGAGCAGCAGCAGCTGCCTATCATCCAGTCAGAAGAACAGACTCCTTCAGTCAGATCCTACCCAGTACTCTACTGGCAGTCTCTATTTCACTTATTCCCAGACACTCTATTAACTTAAGGGAAATCCATGACACCCTTAAGGATGAACTGTATGTTCAGTTATTGGCAATATTAATTTTGTGATTTCCAGTACCACTTTAATCCAAGGATCTCAAAATGTTAGCAATGTCAGCCCCAAGGCATCTCTGAAAGACAACCCAATACCATATACCCTTTGTACAAATGAGAGAATAGAGACATAAATGTGCAACCATTTACTCAAGATCACACCAGTCACAAAGTGAGGATTCAGGAGTCCTGATTCTAACTCCTTGCTCTAATAAGATGATGAAATAGTTACACATTTAGTCCAATGCAAGTTAAACAGTGTATGGAAGACACAGAAGAACCTTAAATAGGTATTCCATAGAAAGGCTGCTGAAAAGGGAGAATAATAGATCCATCTAGAGGCACATGGTACGCAGCTCTGTCTGACACATAATTACTCATGCTCAACGTAGTTGATACTGCACCCTTTTCCCTAGAAAAGCTACCACTGACTTTGACAGTGGAGGATCAGATCCTCTGTTTGTCCTCTGAAATAAGCATACAGTGTGCTTTGGAGAGAGCTACATGTCACCAGGTGTATTTTGAATGCTTATTTTCCCTCTCCTTGTATTTTTTTCCTCCCTTACTAACAAGTCACTCTTTAGCTTCAACTAAAACTCCAGGGCTCCTTCCTGGGCCGCTCCGCTCTAAGCGGCGTAACAGAAATGGACCCAGCCAACCATCTGCTTTGAACTGTAGAAATGTATCATACAAAAGAGAAAGGGCACAATGTATTGAGACCTTTGTATACCCTTCAATACTGGTGAGCAAGAGACACATGAAAGCATGCTTACTGGAACATACATGCACAACTGAGATACATAAATATACACAGTCATAGGATGCATAAAGATATGCACACACAGAAGCATACTTAAAATCCGACACACCAGACAACACAGAAACAAGACACACACACAGCTGAAGACGGATACACAAACAGGAACACACAAGCTCAAACCACATGCGTATATACAGATGCTCACAGGACAGGAGACACACACAGAAATGAAAGCATCTGCATTCATACACACATACATACATACATTTCCAGACACAGCCCCGCATACAGACTGACCAAGTTACAAAGTAGCACAGCAACAAATTCACACCCACTTCCACTATCTAGGAATAAAGACCACCTTTGATCCTTTCTTTCTCTATTGTAGGGAGCAGTATACGGGATGCAGGACCAAGGAAGATGAGTGACATCATTCGGCCTGGGCAACCTTAAGCAGGGCATGGGGCACTGGGGGCATCATAGCGTAGGTTAAGGATTAGAAAATGTGCCTGGGATGACTGAGCAGGAGAAGGTTTGTATTTCAATAACCCAGGGGCTGTAACACTCTCTGAAGTGAACAGCTTAAAGCCTTGTTAAAAGCAATGGTGCAGCATTCTAACCGGAGGGGCCGTGTTGTCATACAAATGAGATGAGTTTATTTTCTGAGCCGTACCATTTGTTCTGACAGGCAGGGCGGCTGTAAAAGCTGGCGAGGGCACAGCAGGGGGCCCGGCTCTGCGCACAGCGAGAGACCAGGGAGAGGAGAGGCAGAGCTGCACCAGAGTTTGGACCCAGCCCAAGTCCCTGCCTCTACCTTCTGTAAGCAACAGCCTCGCAGAGAAAGAGACTGAGAGACGAACCAGCCGGCTGTAATATTGTGGAGCAAATGCATTCTAATGAGAGGTGCCTGGCAACCCCCAGGGCACTCAGCGTGCCCCCATCTCCTCCTGCCCTTGCCACCTCCCGCCTGGCTGCTTGATGCTGCCCAGATCTCTTTTCTAGCAGCCAAAGATACTGCACAGGGGACTCGGACACACACAACAGGGAGCTCACCCAAGTCAAGTGCTCTCCTGGCTTGCTCTATGCCAAGTTGCTGTTAAATGCTTACCAAGGTGCCACCTGTGTCTCCCTGCTAGAATGAGCCAGGGAAGCCTCCTGGATGCTGCCCATGTCATCTGGGTTGCTGATGACCCTGTAGTGTGTTTGCTGCACCTAGTGCCTGTCTGTCTCTGAGGCTCTCGGAAACCCCTTCCACCCCAGGACAAGAAAATATTTTACAATGAGAGTAAAAATAACTTTATCCCCACTTTTCCAGTGGGAAAACAAACTGCAGAGAGCAAGCTGACTAGTTTGATACCTGACAGGGAGCCAGCAAGGCCAGATCTTTCTTGGTAGAGCTGCTAGAGAACATGCCCTTGCTCTGTGAATATGTCAGCTCAGCAGCAATGGGGCCAATGCAGGATACATCACAGACAGGACCAGCAGAAACCCGGAAAATGTAGGCACCAGTGTTCCAGAGTGGTGACTATAGCCCAGTAATCAACAGCAGGCATGTGGCATCTCAGCTTCCCTTGCAGGGTGCCATTTGTATTTGGGAGACTACTGACATTAATCGCGTGATAGATACCAGGGCCTTCGTATCACTTCCTCCTCTGACCAGCGTGTCAAGTTTCTAGAGCAAAGCCTTTCCTTGCGATAGCAAAAGGATTCCATTTTCTTTTAACTGCTGGGATACCACGAAAACCGAACCCCTGCCGTTGCCTCCATGCCACCAATGACAGACACATGGAAAGGCAGAAAAGCCAGCCACTGTGGAGTTTTATGGAGTTTTATGGTCAGCAAAGCAACAGTTTCTGGCTTTGGAACAGAGAGTATAGTCCCTCCTAAATTTGGGGAGCAACAGGGACCCACAGTCTCACTAGGTCATCCATATCTTAGTCTGTCTGCCACGGTTGTCAATAAAAGTGTTAGTTTTGCAGTGGTTACCCGTCAAAAACTAAATTCAGCTTCTAGCTCTTTGTCTCCTGCATTTCATCAATTAGGCAGCAGAGATTGAGGACTTTTGTTCACTAACGAATTAGCTTGCAGTGAAAAGAAACAAAAGATTCCCTATCCAATCACCAGTTCAAGGAGTCACCCACCGCGAGAAATGGAGAGCTGGATGTCTGCAGGTAAATTCTTTTTTCTCTTTCAATATATAATATTTTCTCTGAATCAATATATAGTATTTTCTCTGAATCCTTCTAACTGGGTGGGGAACCTTAGCAGGTTTTCAGGAATTTCTACTTTAAGTCCTGGCTGCAAGAAAGGGTCCAAATCTTTTCTAGGTGCCATGTAATGAGAGCAAAAAGACTGCACTAAGAACAAACTTGACGCTGTGAGGAGAGCCTGCCTGACGGAAGTGGCATAGTAAGGGTACCAGCCTGGAGAATAATCAGGAGATGCAAGCATCTCATCCAAACAAGTCCAGATCTCTGTGGTCAAACTACAAGTATCCACAAAACCAAAGACACTCAGGCATGCAGATCCCTTTTGGATCCCAGTGGGATTCTCACATCTAACTTGCTAAGTCTGCTTTGAAAATCCCATTAAATGGCTAGAAATAGACTTTATAGTTTTCACCCTTCTAACTAACCCCTTGCCTATTAGTGTTAGATATCTAGAATGTGAATTAGAGTAAGGAAAATGAGTGTAAAATTGGCTTCTTGCTCCTATTTGTATCTATTTCCCATGCACCTCCTACACTTCATAGCAGACTTCCCAGTCTTGCTACTAATGAGGAGTTAATATGGCCCTGGAGCTATGTTCTTTGTGCAGTGATAGCAGCATAATCCTGATCGGATGTTTGAATTGGGCGTACTTGATGAGGGAAATAAGTGAACTGACCATTGTGGTTGCACTCAGCAGAGTTCAAAGGACGAAAAGTCTTAGGATAATCTCCCCCTTATCAGCCCTGGCTGCTCCACCTCCTCTCCATGCTGTGTGCTGACCCTACCTACTTGTTCCAAGGTTTGTTGTGGTGGGGAGAAAGGGAGAACAAGACAGGCCAGCCAAAGGGGGTCTCAATCCTGAGGTGTCTGCATGTGACAGTCCCATTTGGCCCATACCTTAGAAAATGAATCCAAGACCTTTAGAGTTAAAAGCACCCAATTCAGCACTGATACTCTATAGATAGGTGCAGTAGGGGACATGTAGCGAGCACTCAACAGCTGGATACACATGCAGACAGACCCACATTTCCCACCCAGCAGAGGCTGAAGGTCCCAAGTGCTTCAGGCCCCAAATCTCTGGCTGAGCTGGGAGCTAGCAACTAATATTTTACATATCTCTCCCACTGAGATGTAGCTCTTAGGAGCAGATTGCTTAGCAGCACTGTTAGCATTGAACACCTGCAACCTCAAGCAGCAGAGCAGTTTATTTCCAGGAGCGCCCCCTGCCAATCCCCACATGCTCTTGGGGTCTATTTTCAAAGAGAGATAAATGGTGCTTTTAATTAGCACCTTCCATTTTGATTTGAGCCTCAGGGTTTTTGGAGCTGGTCTCAAGGGGGAGACCTAGAATCCCAGGAAAAATCAATCTTAATTCAAACCAGTAATAAAAAGCAGAACCCTTGCCTTCAGAGGGACTGCAAGGAATCTCTTCAGTGTAAACTCCTCTTGCATAACCTTCGGCCTCTTAATGCAATGAGGAAGAGACTCTTAGGAGTACTTTCATTCTTGTTTCATTCTGCTTTTCTCCATTTCCCCTCAGAACGGGTATAAACAGAGGACAGCGAACAGAAGCTCAGAATGATTACATCCGTGCGGTGAAAACTTTGGAAGAGGATCTGAAAAAATGAAAGACTAATCTAGAGGCCTCTAATACACAGCAGCTGAGCTACATATGATTCTGTTTCTCAAGATGATGGAAACACTTTATTCCTTCCCTTTTAGTGATGGACTGTCCATCATTCAGGGAAAGCCATCAGATAGCTAAGGATAATGTAACTTCAGCACCGTAAACTTGGCTTTGTAAAAAAAATAACATAAAAAGATTTTGTAAAGCTTATCAGAAAAAAATCTAAATACTTTTCCACTTCTGTTTTAGAACCAAACTCTGGAAGACCTCAGCACATTGGCAAGTAAACTACTTTATAGAAATATCTCTCTGTTCCTTGCCTGCCTCTCCCACCAGTGCAGACTCCAGGCTCCTTTCACTATATTCCTCTATAATCATCTCATTGAGCAACACTGCCATTTCCATTTTATATATGAACTGAGGCTCAGAGAGATTCATCCCACCAGGTTTTTGCCATGTAAAAATTAGCCATACAGAGTGAATAAATGCATCCAGATGGCAACTCACAACATTTATTTTAGGTAAGTTTCTTAGAATGAGATGAATAACTTTCAGACACCTAAAGCAAGGTGAAACAAACCCTGCCTTAAGTGGTTTTCTCAAAATCATGTAGGAAGTCTGTGCTCAAATAGAGAATTGATTCTCCTTACCTGAAGATAGCATCCTCACTTTACATAACCTATCCTCGACCCCCCACAGCACAGTGGGAGATGCCATGCAGTTTCTAGTCTCAGTATTCTGATTCCCTCTTTCTGGATGTCATTCAACAGACAGAGCTGCCAAACACTTCCAGTAGTGCCTTCCAGAGCTAGACTACTGAGCCTGAAGACTTGAGCCCAGCACACACCTCTGTCATCTTTACCACAGTGCCTTTCAGGTGCAGTGAGAAGTCATTGCCAAACAAAGTCTCCTTCATTCTTGATGCCAAGGGAGGTGAATAAGTGAATCGTGTCATTTCAGAGTGACTACAACTTCCGCTTAGCCATCTCAAATGATTTTTAATCTATGAACAGCGTAAGACGAAAGCCATCAGAAGAGACTGATAGGGCTCCTAGAAGCCCCACAGTCAAGATTTGCATGTTAAACTGAATGCCTCTGTTAGGTCAAAGCTGCAGTGAACATCATTAAAAATAAGTTACAAACCTCAAAAGGAACATTTATTCTCAGATGCAGAACTGGCATCAACAAAGCAGAAAGCCAAGCCATAGGACCAGAGATGCAACTAACCCTAAGGAACACAAAAAGCTCCAGAAGGACAGGGGATTCATAGCTCCACAGGGAAGGAGTGCATCAGACAACAGGCAAGGCTGCAGCCTGCCTGCTTGCAGACAATAAATAGAGGACAGGGCTGGTATCATTACCCATGCTGAAAATGCAAAACGTCTGTCTGAGACTCCTCCTGCACAGAGGAGTTATGAGAACAGACCTTCTGATCTTGTTCATCAAGCCTCTGAAAAAACAGGATACCACTAAGTCCTCATTCTGGAACCTTTTCTAAGCGCCTGCCAGGAATTGTCACAAGCTCCCAGACTGCTGGCTCCAGAACCCACTTAGGATGCCAGAATCCTGCCTGCACAGACTGCCACATGCTTGCAGAAACCTGCTTCCCTAATTTAATGCAAGCTTGTCGAGTTTTGTTTCTGGAACCCATCCTGAGCAGCGGCCAGGAACTGCAGCAGGGCCAGGCTCTGCAACAGCATTGCGCCACGCCATGTTCTAGCATGGCCACACACCCGCAGCATCCTGGTTCTCGAGCCCAGTGTGAATGCAGTCAGCGTGCAGTCTGTGTGGAGACGGAGAAACACAACAAATTCTTATGCTCACTGAATCCTATTCCACAGCCCTTCATGAGCTCACACTGATTTCAGGCACCAGGGAGGCAGAGATAAATGCTAGGGGAATCCCAGTTCTAGATACTGTATCAGTACTGCCACAGGCTCATGAAGTTCTGTAACAGTAAATCCCTCCAGWTCTGGCAAGGACATTCACACTCAGCAAAATCCTTGTTTTAGAAATCATCTCCAGACATTTCCAAGAATTGTCAGGAGGCTGCAATGCACAGCAGCAGCCCAATTTTTTTCAGTGTCATTATTATTATTATTATTATTATTATTAAAATGAAGCTCTACAGTCCAGAGCTCCAATGACTCTTCCTTCAGTGGAGAGTCCCAGCTGAGATCCAGAGGGGAGATCCATACACATATATCTGCATCTGCCTTTTTAAATCCTATCAGCTTTCAAGGATAGGGTCTAATCAACTCCTGCTAGGCCCAGCTGCTTAGAGAAGAGAGCAGCAGACAGCAGTGGCCTGGGATGTACCCGGCTGGCCAGCCCTCAGGAGCCTCTTCAATAGCTTTAGAGGCCAAATGAGGTATAAGTCTATTAAAAAAGAGTTTGTGCACAGATCAGAAATCCTCAGAGGGTGGTGGCCTGTCACTCTGGGGCAGTCATTTTCTGTCTGATATGTGCAGTGGGAACACAGGTATGGGAAAAAAGAGCATCATGAGAAAGGACGAACAAAAGGAATAGAGAGCACAACAGAAACAAAAAGTTTACTGCTTAGTCTCTTTGCAGACATCTCACTCCATCTGTATCTCAGGACTTCAAATACTTTTTCTTCTCCTGCACACCCTACCAGTCCAATGCCAGTCACAATAGGACCTATATCCATCCCATACTCTCTGCCCCAACAAGTAATACTCTGTCCAGGCCCGGGGATCACAGCTGATGGGGACAGCTCCCAAGCTCTTGTCACTGGCTCTTCATGAATCCACAGCTGGGACAGGGCACCTATACAGTATCCACCATTGCTGCTCATGTCTGCTCAGTCCTTAGTCGCTTTCGCCTTCCCCTCTTTAACTTCCACCAGTCCTTTGCCCTGGCACACTAATGAAACAGTATGCAGCAGAAGCCTTTTTAAAAATGCCTGACACAGCTCAAGGTCCAGGGCAGGGCAGGGGGCTTCCTCTCTCCGGACATTTGTACCTTGCCACCCTGTATAATTTCTTTCTGTTGCTCACAAAGCCTGAGCCCCCAAACACAGCAGCCCATGGGAACGGGCCAAGAACAGCTGTAGCTGACACAGTGGTTAAGAGGCTGGAGTGCCAGGGCTTTGGCTGTGCTTGATGATACGGAGGTAGTTATACMTGCTTTTACAGTAATAAGATATTTGGGGGAGACAAAGACTATTACAGATGCAGCTACACTGTGGTACATATCCTGGCCCTGACTACATATAACTCCATAGCTGCAAAGTACATACAGTGTCAGCTTAGCAGGCCAACAGAGGATTCCCGTGGCAAACATGAACCCCCCCAGGAGGTTTAGTGCCACTATCGCAGCTCCTGTGTGGCCACTACTTCCTGGTCAAAGGCACAAGAAGCCCAGCCAGGCAGGGAAAAACAGGCACATGGCATTGCTGAGCACCAACCACCCTCACCTGGCGAAATATGACTCAGGGACACAAATGGAGCTGTCCAGAGAACAATTCCCTGATTGCTTTCAAGGTCTCAAATTTTGTTTTTCTTCTGCACAGGAATGAAAATAAAAGGTTTTGAATGAAGGGTTTCCCTCACCCCAAATGGAAACATGCAGTTGTCATTAAAAGTTATGTTTTCAGTCAGGTATTTTTTCCTCAGTCAGAGCGGTCATGGGGCTCCTAATCTAAATCAGAACCAGGGTGAAAACTGGGCTAAAMCTGGCACTACAGAACATTTCTGCTTCAGCTGATTTCAAGGAAAATATGTTTTATCAAAATTGCCCTACTTAGCTCGAGGCAGAGGCAGCCAGGCCCAAGTTAGAGAAACCCTGAGGCTGCTCCAGCTGATTGATCCGGGATTGAGGTGGTGGGCAACAACCAGAGAGGTTTACAGTTACCTTTGCACTCTCCTCCCAAGTTTTAGCTAACACAGCTTGGATGCAGCCCAGGATCAGGGCCTATTCTCTCTCTGCACATCTCCCTCTTCTCCCCTCCCTTTCTCTTTCTCTCTCAGTAAATCCCAGAGGGCACATTTCTGTGCCAGAATAAGCCTCTTTGTGAGGAGCGAAGGGAATGCACAGAACCACTAATGAGAACAAAACTGGAAAGCGAAACCTCAGGCAGGGAAGAGCCTTCCTCCCTAATCAGAGGCGGCGCGGCTGGCGGCAGCACCCTCGCCAGCTCGCCCGGGGCTGCCGGGCCGGGCCGGGCGCGGGGGAGGAGGGCTCGGGCTCGCTTGCTGGGTGCCCTGACCCCTCCGGCTCCCTTGTTTGCCTGCCTGCTCCAACTTCCCTGCCTTTTTAAGGCAGGCTGCAGAAAAGGCAGCAGAACAGCCTTTATCATGCAAATAACAAGAGTAAATGGGCAAATTCCCCTGT